>NC_057697.1:1655856-1680856 GCF_014466175.1 Vespula pensylvanica
GACAGAGACGGAGAATGGGTGGATCGTTAAAAGTGTTCGACGAATACGCAGCTTCTAAATATTGATGATCACTGTCTAGAAAACATGCAATAGGGAAACGAGCAGCGATGATTCTTCTTTTTCGAAATAGAATTAAATTTAAGAGACGATCGGCGACGTGAACATGATTAAAACTCTAATCCATCAAAAGATTGACGATGTATGAAACGTCAGAGATTGAAAAAGAAAAAAAAAAAAAGAAAAAGAGAGAGAGAGAGAGAGAAAGAAATATAGCCGTATCAATTAAAAGGAGTAAATGAAATGGAACTATTGGTAAAATCGATTGGGTCATGAGTCCAATGAAAATGGTCGGTCAAAAATCGAAGGAAAAAGAAGACGTATAGGAGTCTTGTGTTGTGGGTAAGAGAAAGAAAGAGAGAGAAAGAGAGAGGATCCATAGAAGGCGGAGCACCCTGGCGCCAAGTCGCGGGGGGTCTGTTTAACCAGCACAGGCGCAGGAGCAAGCAAGCAAGCAAGCAAGCAAGCAAGCAAGCAAGCAAGCAAGCAGTTCGACCGTCTCACTAACACCAATATCGGACAACTCACGTTCACGCGTTAAAAAGATGAGGCTAAGTTAGAACGTAGTAGTAATAGTAGTAGTAGTATAGTGGTAACACGTGAAGTCCAGTCTCACGAATGTATTGGAGGTGGGGAATGAGAGGATTGGAATACAGGAGAGGAGTTCATGGTACATCAAGACACGCACGAACACATATACATTTTAAGATCACCAGCCTGGTTATTAACTGTGGACTCTATCGTTGGAGGTGTGCTGATGGAGTCTGAGATTTGTGATTTAGATGAGCTCACCTTCGGACAGTCTTATCTCTCTCTCTCTCTCTCTCTCTCTCTCTCTTCCCTTCTCTTTCTTTCTTTCTTTCTTTCTCTCTTTCTTTTATACATCGTCATATAGTCTATCTCTCTCTAACTCCTTCTTTGAGATACCACAAGGAACGTGTCCCATCCTTCTCTCCTTCTTTGTACCTCGACTCAGCAGGCTTTGTTTTAACTGTTGAAACTTTCAACGGATAGTCCTGGGCATCAGGACCTTAACAAGCAGGTATACAACGACCTGCCGTCTCTACCTTTTCTTTTTATTTTCTTTTTTTGTTTTTTCCTTTCTTCGTTCTCTTTTTTATCCTATTCCGAACTGGAGAATTCAGGAAGCCAAACGAATTCAAGACTTATCGATAACATAGCCTACGAATGACTCTTATTTTTTTCTCTTTTTTAATCTTTTTTTTTTCCTTTTTTTTTGTTTCGTGAAACAAGGATTTATTTAATAAGAGATCGATAATTTAATAATCATAGTAAACTTCCATGCGGGTCTATCTAAAATGACAAAAACGTATAACGAGCAAAACAAAAAAGAAATTGAAAATGGAAGATGAGGAGATGTCTAAGTTTTTTTCCCATAGTTTATGGCGTTTCCTCGTTCCATGTTATTTTAATAACGTAGGGTTACCATACCTTTATCCTTTTTTTTTATATTTCCTATCTCTATCTCTATCTCTATCTCTATCTCTCTTTACATCTCTATCTTTATTTCTATCTCTCTTTCTACCTGTAAGTGATGATAATACACTATAGACAACTTACCGCAATAGATATCAAAGTAATAATATAATCTCGTGCATGTGAGACCTGCATACCATACGATTAAACCAAGTATATATATATATATATATATATATATATATATATATAATATGATACATGATGTGAATAAATCTAGCTAAAAAATATCTTATAAAAAATATCTAAAAAAAAAAAGAAAAATAGAAACGAACAAACAAACAACAAATAAAAAAACAGACAGACAGACAGACAGACAGACAAACAAACAAACAAACAAATAAATAAAATTCTTTTTCGTGGAAACTGGAAATGGGATCTGAGATGCAGCGTTGGCAATGGCGTAGGTCGATTTAATCGGTAGCCGAGAAAGGGCTCGCATAAATAAGATCTATCTCCTTGGAAACACGGGAATCCTTTACCACGTAGATAAAAGCCTTGGACACCCGGTAGATAAGGAAGCATTGCCTTTAATCGAGCCGCCGCCGGACGATAAACCGTCCACTCTCCTCCGTGACGTTCTTTAAATCCCGCATGCGGTTCCCATCGACTACCGTTTTCCGACACTTCTCGCCTCTATCGGCAAAGCCAAAGAGAGTTTTATATAAAATGCGACTCCACGGCGCCGACCCTTTTCGAAAAGAACTTGAAAAGTCTTTTCTTGATTCCTTTTTTCTCTCGTTTCTATCTCTCTCTTACTCTCTCGCTGTTTTTATTTTAGTTTTTTTATTATCTTACGAATGGACATTCGAATTCGATTTTAATTTAGATTTCGAATTATGAATTTATTATTTTCTTTTTTTCTTCTTCTTCTTCTTCTTCTTCTTCTTTTTTTCACTCACGTTATCACGATTAATTATTATTCGCCGATCTAGAATTATATTGGAATTATTACGGAGATAAAAAAGATCTTTCTTTCTTCTTTTCGTTTTTAATATAATATCATACGATATTGATCATTGCGATAGAAGGAGAAAATAATTTCGTATATACGTCACAACGATAGTTGACAAAATTGATTGGTGTTTCAAACTTAATCACTTATTAACCATTGACAAACGTCAGGATCGTTCTAAGAAAGAAACTGGTCCAAATCGTACGAGTAAATTAACCGGCCGTGGTGAGATTAGCTCTCGAGAAACAATTCTCCTTCTCGCTCGTATCATTTTTAACTGTCGTTTGAAAAAAAGAAAAAGGTAAAGGGAACTTTGCTTTCTCAATACTTTCACCCTCGATACCATTTTAAAAAGCGTGAAATGTATAATCTAATAGCTGCTAGGAAGACAAGTAAGGTTATCCATCATCAGTGGTACCCTCTATTAGAGGTTGCCTTGATTTTTTTCAAAAGAGAGAGAGAGAGAGAGAGAGAGAGAGAGAGAGAGAGAGAGAGAAAGAGAGAGAAAGAGAGGTATAGTTAAAGGATAAGATAAAGAGAGAAAGAAGAAACGACATCTTTGTTTGGGTTTTGCCAGGGTGGCCTAAGAGAAGAGTTCCAGGTCGCGTTAGGGTGGTCGGAAAGGGGGAGAGCTAGTAGATGAAGGGTTTTGGAGGTTAAACAAACATGTGATTACCGACTGCCTACAGCTGGCTACATTATATCTACCTACCAAGGTAACCATCTAGTTCTTCTTCCTCCTCCTACTTCGGTCCATCATCTTCCGTCCCTTATATACATCTCCTTGTCGTCCTTTTTCTCCTCCTGCGCAGGAGTTAACCGACGGGAAAAAGGAGAAAAAGAGACGAGAGAGAGAGAGAGAGAGAGAGAGAGAGAAAGAGGGAGGAGGAAAGAGAAAGATAGAAGAGAGGCAGCGAACCGTAGCCCTGCAGGCTATATGCCTCGCCATCATCTTCCGTGAAAGGAGCTGGAGTGGGAGGAGGAACCGGAGTTTGCTTGGATAGACAGAGACAGAAAGAGAGAGAGAGAGAGAGGCAATATCTTCTGTCCTTTCTTAGAGTAGCCAGTCAGGAACTCTCAGTATTCGGGGAATTCACCTATGCGTTTTAGTTTCATACTTTGATGATGCTGCTGCTGTTGCTGCTGCTTCTGCTGCTACTACTACTACTACTATTACTACTACTAACTAACGCTGCTGCTGCTGCTACTGCTACTGCTGTGGCTTTTTCTCCACTTTTATAATTACTTAGAATTTTGCAACTTTTTCATTTCATTTTTCATTTCTTCTGGGATTTCATTCTATTCAACACTTGGTACAGATCGTATTGATCGCTGTTAAGAATTTATCTCGCTTGAATTTGGATGAATGGATAATTATTTACACATCGGCGAGGTCGATTAAACGGAGGAAAAGTGATTTTCTTCAGGAATGATTAATTAATCTGACGTAGGAATGAATTTTTCGTTGCGAATTTTTTTCTTCTTCTTTTCAAAACAGCGCAGGGGAGATTAAGCAATTTAAAAATCAATTGATTCCATCGTTTCCTTTAAAGACTCTAATATCAAAAAGGATAAATAATGATAGATCTAACATATAAAATATTAAGACGAATATGAACATACATATGTAATTATGAGTATATACCTGTGTATACATGAGAGATAAAAAGAGAAAAGAGCAAAGAGAAATATTATCGCTTTTATCTGAAGAAGGTACTTTGTCTTCTCGTTTCTTCATGAAACTACAGAGTTTTTCTCGGTCGGCAGGTAGAAGTGGCTGAGAGTCGAGCAGCGGTCGCTTAATTACATCGTGACACATACACACTTGGAAAAAAATGTACCTACCTCGCGGATCTTATACGTGTGTGAGAGTATGCACGCTTTACGTGCTTATAGGTGTTTCATTTATACGTACACGTACAAGATTTATACATACACATAGAGGATCGTAGAGGCTTTGACGAATCGTGAACGTGAGAAGAACGTTCCCTTTTACACCCTCTGTCTCTCTCTCTCTCTCTCTCTCTCTCTCTTTCTCTCTCATTCTCTCTCTTTTTCTCTCTTTTTTATTTTTCTTTCTTTCGCGAGCAAAGCTTCTCTGGAAAGCTTCCTCAGTGAAAAATTTTTCCACCTGCCGAGGGCAAAACTCTCTCTTGCACTTTCTTAGCGAACCACAACGTCCTCTCTCTTCTTTCCCTCTTCTTCTTCCTCCTTCATTTCTTCTTCTTCTTCTTCTTCTTCTTCTTCTTCTTCTTCTTCTACTTTTTCTTCTTCTTCACACTTTTTTATACGGGATACAATGTAAGAACGTCGTTCTCGTCGATGATACTCGTCATCGATTTTATGATTCTCCATGACGTTACTAACGTTTCGTCATATTTTTTTTTTCCTTCTTTTTTTCGTGATATTCTCTTGAAGCTTTATTCTTCTTAAAAAAAAAAAAAAAAAAAAAAAAAAAAGGAATAGAGAAAAAAAAGGAGAGAAAAAGAAGACGTACGTGTTACCTGGTACGGAAATTAAAAGAAAAAAAAGAAAGAAAAAGAATAAAAAAAACAGCGCGATTAAATCGAAATTAAGAAGCGTAATAAAATAATCTTGAATAGTCCCATAAAAAAAGAAATGAAGAAGAAGAAGAAGAAGAAGAAGAAGAAGAAAAAGAGAAGAAAACAATTTCCTCTGCATAAAAATATATATAATAAAGATCTTATGCCTATCTAATGAATCTAATGGTAAATTTAATTTAATCGCCTTGCAATAAATTAAACGAATAAAAAAATTCAATCATCGTTCGTAAACGCAACGAATTCGAAAAGGAAAAGTGGAGAATAGTCCCATGGTGGAAACGAGAGAGGAAAAGGAAACAAAGAAAAAAGTAAAAAGAAAAAAAGAAAGAAAGAAGAGAAAAAAAGACGAAAGAAAAATTAGAATGAAAGGAGAAGATTGATATTATTGCCAAAGGGAAGAATAGAATGTACGAACGATAGGAGAGAGAACACGTGGCGAAAGATTGACCAATGGTTGATGCTCGTGTAGGAGGTGCTGCTGAGGGAGACAAAAGGCGTCCGGCAATCTCGTGATTGTCGGCTATCGTCACCCGGAGGTGGCTCTGATAGAAATTATGATTGGCGAATTGATCGACCGACTGCCTGGAGTGAGAAGGACAGACTAAGAGGGAGTGAGTGAGACTGACTGGACGAGCTCAACAGACCTAGAGAGAGAGAGAGAGAGAGAGAGAGTGTGTGCGAAAGAGGGAGAAAGATAGACATAGAATAAAAAAGAGAGAGAAAGAGAGAGAGATAGAGAGATAGAGGACGAATCAGAATTAGGGAACAAGCGGACGTAGGCGAGTGGTTCGGCGTTAAGCAGGAAGCCGTCCCGACGAAGCGGACCCATTAAGCATCCTCAACCTCCTCCCTACTCCACCACCTCCTCCTCCTCCTTCTCCTCCTTCTCCTCCTCCTCCTTCTCTTCCTCCTTCTCCTCCTCCTTCTTCTTCTTCAACCTCCTCTCATTCCTCCATTATCGGCCCTCCAGATTGCATTTTATCATTTCAACTCATTTTTCAATATGGCCGACTCCCACTGTTAATATCGACGACAGTGAGAAATATTTCAAGGGAGAGAGAGAGAGAGAGAGAGAGAGAGAGAGAGAGAGAGAGAGAGAGAGAGATGATAAGTGTTGCCTTTCGATGTTATTATGAGAGATAAAAAGAGAGGGATAGATAAGACGTTATTAGTGCGGCACGTTTGATTCTCAATTAGTCGGATAGTTAAAATAAAAGTGAAATTGTACGGACCTTTTTTCTTTCTCGTTTTCAATTGCTTTTTCTTCTTCTTTTTTTTATTGTTTTGTTTCTTTCGTCGAGGACTTTCTTGAGGAGAGTTAGGAATGAATTGGAAGTTTTGATATTAGATGTTGTTAATTAGATATTTAGGTTTATCGAAGAATTTTTGAAGGGATTAGAACGATCTTGTAGAAGGTGTTTGTTAACGCGTTGTTATTGATAACATGGTTATTGAAATTATTTCGAATATTCGAGTATCAGCTGATCGATGACATTTCTTATTAAATCAGGGAATTAATGAGGCCTTAGAATGATTTTATAGAAGATTGTTAGAAAGTTTTATTGTCAGTCGTAATTTTTCATTCTTTCTATTTAAAAAGGATAGATATTTTTAATCAAAAACATTCTATCTTGATATATCTGATTAATAAAAATCACGATCGACATTGAGTATGCATTTTTAAAAGTGAATAATACTCTTCGTCCTTCTCTCTTCGTTTTTCCACTTGAAGTGAAGAATAGAAATAGGTATAAGAAGTAGCGCGATTAGAAACCATCAACGGCGCTGCTTGACTTCGCAATTTCTATTTCTTCTTCTTCTTCTTCTTCTTCTTCTTCTTCTTCTTTTTCCTCCTCCCTCTTTTTTTCGCGAACTCCGGATATTTCACTTCGTTAACTCTACTTCATTATACACGTACGCGCATATGCATACAGATTTTCATGGTGACATTAACGAGAGCAAGAAAAAAAAAATGTAGATACGACCTTCGCTACGAAAACGCGCCTTTTTCCAAAGAAATTCAATCGTACGAGTAGTAAACTACGTTCTAACATAGAGAGAGAGAGAGAGAGAGAGAGAGAGAAAGAAAGAGAGGGAGACCGTTTACCAGGATTTTACTTCATCTTCCCGTGAAACTCACTACCACTCTCTCTCTCTCTCTCTCTCTCTCAATCACTACGTTCTTCCAACTTGACTAAACAATACGAAGTACGGAATAATGCAATTAGAAGCTAGACTTCGCAATTTCCTTTTCTTTTTTTTTCCTTTCACCAACTTGGAATATTTGACTTCATTAACTCTACTTCGTTATATGCATACGTATACGTATAATCCGTACGCACACACACGCATATAAATTCACAATAATATCAGCTTATCGCACGAGCCTTCTTTTCAAAGAACTCCGTACTTCTTAGGTGAAAACGTGACTTTAAAATAAAAAAAGAAGTTATGGTATGTATTGAGACGGAAAGAGAAAGAGAGAGTTGAGATCGTTTAGCAGACTTCACTTCTCGTTTTATTTTCTTCCTTCTTATTTTTCTTTTTCTAAAGTCGAAGGAACAATATGAAGTAAGAACTAATGCAATTAGAAGCACGACTTGGTAATTTTTTTTTTTTTTCGCCAACGTCGGATATTTGACTTCATTAACTCGACTTCACCCGTATTACGCATTATACATACATGAATTCATGGATTTTTACAATTGATATCAACGGCAGCTTACTACAGCCCCTCGTTTTTGCGATAATAATAATAATAATAATAATAATGATAGTAATTAAAAAAGAAAGAAAAAAGGAAAAAAATTGAAAAAGGACAAGAAAGACGTCTTATTAGTCGCGAAAATGTGCATTTTTCAAAAAGTATTTCAATCATACGAGTCAGCTATTTAAAAGGAAGGAGAAAGAGAGAGAGAGAGAGATCGTATGCCAGACTTCATTCTCTCTCTTTCTCTCTCATTTTCCTTTTTTTTACGTCTCGAAAGATTTTTCCATCTTGAATAAACAATTAGAAGAAGTAAGATAATTAAATGCCAGCGGTGAGCTAGACACCGCAATTTTTCCCTTTTCTTTTTTTTTTTTTTTTTTTTTTTTTTTATTTTTATTTTCAAGAACACCGGATATGACTTCATTAACTCTACTTCTTTCTACACGTATACGTGCACGCATACACTTTTAGTCGATAATGGACTACTTCAATCAATTTCACGCTGGTAGGAGAAACCCTTTCATCAATCTCCACATAGGAAAAATTATGATTGATTATTAGAAATGTTTATGGGTAATTTGAAACATAAAATTATGTCTGTTATGATTATTGACTTTTATATGAAAAGAAAAAAAAAAATTATCTGTTTACAAGCAAATGAAAATAGCTATGGCAGTATCGTGAAATTTTATATGTAGATAAAAAAAAAAAAAAAGGAAAACAAAAGGATTATCATAATATATCAAAAACAAATCGTATACTGTGACGAAGGTGTTTAAAAAAAAAAAAGAAAATCGATCGAATAAGGATAATTTTTTTTTCTAAATCAAAAACCTTCTAAGATCTAATTCAGTTAACATATATGAAGTATATAAATACGGTATATAAATAAATACATTGAATGAAATATATAATAAAATATATAAAAATATGCAAAACATAGACGTTCCATAATATACATACATGTGTACAATTCATGAATTTACATAAAATCTTAACTCGACTAACTTACAGTGATATTACCAACAGCAGCCTTAGCGTACAACCCTTCTTTTCGTAAAATTCATGGTCAAACAAGAAAAAAAGAAATCATATACGTCTCGTTGGCCTCTTTCAAAAGAATTTCAATCGTATGAGTTGCCTACCAAAAGAGAAAGAGAGAAACTGAGAGAGAGAGAGAGAAAGAGAGAGAGAAAGAAAGAGAGAGAGAGAGAGTGGCAAGCTTTTTCTTCTTCTTCTCGTGAATTTCTTCTTCTTTTCTCTCTCTCTCTCTCTCTTTCTCTCTTTCTCTCTCTCTCTTTTTAGTCGCAGCACCTACTACTCCCTCGCAATGAAGCAAACCAACATACAAGCGGCTTCTTTGACTAAATTGAAAACACCCGTTGGATTCGGCTAATTACCGAAACATAATGAGCACTCGTTCTCTCTCTCTCTCTCTCTCTCTCTTTCTCTCTCTCTCTTTCCCCTTTTCTCTCTCTTTTTCTCTTGTACGCCGATTTAGACGTTTCGCCGCTTCTTACCCCCTTTTACTCTCGTTCTTTCTATCTCTCTCACTCTTTTTCTTGGCGCCAAGATGATGACGAATACACGGAAGGTCCCTTAAATTCGCGGATTTCTGACTCCTTTCTTTTATTTCTTTTTTTTTTTCTTCTCTTATTTTTTTCTCCGTTCTTTAAATTTTTCTTCATTTTTTTTTCTCCCTTTCACTTCTTTGCATCGTTTGTTGTTTTTTATTCGTCGAAAAATCCAAATTGTATCGATTTAAATCTTCTTCGAGATATCAAGCGATGCTATCCGTAACGATTTTGATTTTTCGGTTATTCGAATGTTTGTTAAAATTCGATTTATTGTCTATTTCGTTGGTTGGTTTGTTGGTTTGTTTGTTTGTTCCGATTACTGTCTCATGCTTGTCGAATGATTTTGTACAAGTGTTAATTAATTTGATGCGCTTGAGAAATCTTTTTTTACGCAGCATCATTCGAACGAATTAATTTCTTTAAAGATTTTTTTGTTTTTTTTTTTTTTATATTTCGTTAGAAACGTTTAGATTTGATTTGATTTAATACCAATACGTCGGGACGATGAAGATTTTTCGTACCATCGAAACATTTAAAGCATAGAATCGAAATGACTTTCGATTAAATTCTAAAATATGATTGATGTTAATTTACTGTTTCAAAGTATTGAATTTTTTTTTCTTTTTCAAAAAAAAAAAAGAGAGAAAAAAAGAAACAAGAAAATAAAGAAAGACGCCTACGGTATTTTTTTCTTGTTCGTTTGCTTCTTGACTTAAGTGGTCTGGGACTATCGATTTTTCAAAGACAGACTGTCAAGTCGATGAGCGATCGACACGAGTAACGTCGACCTTGAAATTAGATAAGAAAAAAGTATCTAACACGTCGATGGATTCTCGACATATTTTATGAGAGTTTAACTTTCGATAGAAGCTCGTTCGACTTGTTTTCGGTCTTGTACCATCTGTTGCTAATTAGGCCGGTCTATAAAAAGTTGCTTTTCGTTAGAAGAAGCTTAAGTGGATTGTGCGTGTCTCAGGTCTCCTTGAAACTCCCTTTTTCCAAGGAATACAATTTTTTTTTTTTTTTTTTGTAAACTTCGCACTCTTGATAGTTTACATAAGTCAGGTGAATCATAATACTCGATAGATTCGTTTATTTAATTACTCGCGAATTAATTTCAATTCGATAAATCATTAAAACGAATCCAAGTTCTAAATCAATGCAAAAAAAAAAAAAAAGAAAAATTATACGCATGTATCAAGTAAGATTACAAAAAAAAAAAAAAAAAAAAAATTAATACAATATTTCTAAACGTGTGAACATCTTTCCTATAAAACGAATAGCCATGCTATAAGATAAAGATCCACTTAGAACGTAATCATTAAAAAAAAAAAAAAACAAACAAAAAAATCTCATACAAAAGATAAGAACGTACGTAATTCTCAATTATCTCCTATCGTGTCTACTCCAATATAATGATCCTCGAAATTACGAGACGATCATCAACGATTCTAACAAATCCATATTAAAAAAAAAAAAAAAAAAAAAAAACAAAAAAAGTATACCTGTACAAACGTCTATGAATATCTATAATATACCTGTGCAATGAGAAAAGAAGTCGCTAACAAAATTCAGTATAAAAGAAAAAAATGAAAACGGGGAGGATTGAGGAGGAGGAGGAGGAGGAGGAGGAGGAGGAGGAAAGAGACAGAGAAAAGAAAAGAAAAGAAAAGCAAAAAAGAAAAAAGGAGTCGGCAAAGTAGAAGCAGAAATCGGTTGGCACTTATTTGCTCGTACGCACGTCGATATCTTGCCGATGAGAAAGAAAGAGAAAGAGGTGGTGAAGGAAGTGAAGAAGAAGAAGAAGAAGGAGGAGGAGGAGGAGAAGGAGGAGAAAGAGGAGAAGAAGGAGGTGGTGGTGATGGTATTGGTATTAGTGATGGTAGTAGTAGTAGTAGTGACGATGGAAAGGGTAGAGAGGGTAGAGAAGAGGGTTCACAGTGATGTCGGTGTGCCGCGATCGCTCGACATCAGAGGCGCCGCCGCGCAAACTCTACTAATGGACGTTCGACGGGTGAACAGGCCGAACCAGAAGAGGACCGACGAAAGAGGAGGCTCTTTACTGTTTGTCGTTTGAATGTTTTAGGACCTCTGCTTAACCAACTTACTTACTGCCTCTGTAGGAGACACTCGCTGCCGTGTTTGCACGGAATGCTTTTCTCTCTTTCTCTTTCTCCTTCTCTTTCTCCTTCTCTTTCTCTTTCTTTATTTTATCCCATCAATCTTCCTCTTTTTCTATTCTCTATTCAATTTTCTACTTCTCTATTTTTTCGTCTTCTCTTTATCTCTCTCTTTCCCTCTTTCGTTCTATTTTTCTATTCTATATATCTTTCTCTTTCAAATTTTCTTTCCCTGGCTGTCTGACTGTCTTTCTTTCTTTCTCTATTCTCTCTTTCTATATTTTTATATTTCTACTATCTATTCCATATTTCTTTATACCCTTCTCTTTCTCATTTTCTTCCTCTCTTGTTGCTTTTCTATTTTGTATTCCTATTCCCTCTGTTTTATATTTCAGTGCCTCTTTCTCTCTCTTTTTCTTTTTCTTTTTCCTTTCTTTTTCTGAAACTCTTTCTCATACTCTATTTCTGATTTATATATATATATATAATATTCTTTTATCATTTTGCTTTCTAATACTCTTGCCTCGTATTATCTTCTAATATTCTTTTCCATTTTTATTTCTTTAATAATATTTCTCGTTTCTCTTTCCAATACTCTTTCTCAAGTTTATTTTTCTCATACTCGTTCACGTTTATCTTTCGAATGATCCTTGTAGGTAGTAGTAGTATTAGCGATAGTAATAGTAGTAGTGGTAGTAGTTATTTTTCATCATTTTTTATTTCTCGTATTTTCGAATCGATTCTTTGAAGTTTTTACCGAAAGAAGTCTCCCAAGAGACACCTTTCGTGCCACTCGAGACACCAAGAACAAGCGATATCCTTCGACGACAGATATGCCTTGGCAAACACAAACTGCTTCCAGAAGTGACCTAAACCTCTCCGAGTAGTGTCCTTCTCGTCTTGTCTTCAACCTTCCAACTCTTATTTCTTCGGTTCCTTTCACGCTCCTTTCATTTTATTTCTTTCCTTTTCTTTTCTTTTCTTTCTGTTCTCTCTTCCTTTCTATCTGTCTCTCTGTCTCTTTTTCTTCTCTTTGTATTATATAATTTATTTAAATATCTACAAATTTTTAATCAGTTAATTAACAAACATTCCGAGATATAACTTAACAAATTTATTATCACTTATACTTTGTTATTATTATTATTATTATTATTATAGATGAAAGTTTCTTGAAAATTAAAAATTGCTAACAATCTAATTGTGACGAAGCAATAAATTTATATACATACATAAATAAATCTCATTCGTTGCGTCAATGTTACGAACATCGAAATGTTTAGATAAAAATATATAAAAGGAGAAAACAAAATTATTAGTTATCGTCGATAAATGAACAAATATTCTCAAGAGAGAGAGAAAGAGAGAGAAGAAATTACGAGAATGGTAGAGAACAAAAAAAAAAAAAAGAAAAAATCGAAGCCATTCGTGCGACGTCGTCATTACATCGGATTATTGAGAGCCGAATCGCGATAGAGCTCGTTGCTGAACTCGGAGGTTATCCGTGTGTCTCTCGAAAGGGTCGAGAGCGATAGTGCGTTCCGATAATTCGAGAGCAAGAAAGAGAGAGAGAGAGAGAGAGAGAGAGAAGAAAAAGAGAAAGATGAAGATGAAGAGAGAAAAAAAGAGAGAAAAAATGAAACGACGACAGATTAATACGAAGAACGATTCTATTTGTCTTCCGAACTAAAATTTTTCGAAAAATATGAAAATAATTGATTAGAATGGAGAATTTTATCTATCTTTTATAAAAAAAAAAATATATATATATATATATACACACCTATGTACACCTATGTATATTATATAGTTTTTCTAAAAATACATGTGTGCTTTTAATTTTTTTAATTAAGAATTATACAGAAAAAAATGATAAAAAAATGAACAAGCAGGAGATATATAAAAAATGATTTCATTATATTTGAATATCAATTTAAATATTAATTTTCTTCCTGACAATAATCTTGCATTCGCACAATCGTGAAAGTTCTTATCGAAGTGACAATTATTAATTCGTTCGAATGGGTCCATTATTATTAAATTTCCATTAAAAGAAAAGATCGCACTTATCCTTAATTCTCCTTTTCCAACCCTTTCAACTCCAGTTTATCCCTCTCTCTCTCTCTCTCTCTCTCTTTCTTTTTAACCGATAAAGAAAAGAACGACATTCGTATATCATTAACATCGCTATTCTTCCTTCACTGTATTTCTATTTTCTTCTTTTTTTTCGAATGACATCTCTCACTCGCTCTTTTGAATGAATGGGGTGGGAGGAAGGAGGGAAGAGACGGACGGGGTGAGTTCGATAAAGCTGACCAACAACAATGGCGCTGATTGAAAGCGATTATATCAGTCCAGCTCTCTTTTTTTTTTTTTTTACCCTCGACGATACCTCGAAATGTTGTGCCAGTGTGCTCGACACCAGAGGATTCATTTCCAGTCGAGGTGTTACGACCCTGTGATTTTCTCATGGCGAGGTCAAACGTATAAAAAAGAAAAAGACAAAAAAAGAAAAAGATAAAAGAAAAGAGAGAGAGAGACAGAAGAAAGAAAAGAAAAAGGGAAGGAAGCCGGAAGGCTGAAAGCTCTGGCAAAACTAACCCCCTCGATGAACGAAAAAAAAGAGAAAGAGAGAGAGAAAGAGAGAGAGAATCTAGAGAACCACCCCCTTCGTTTCCAGGCCGAGTTTATTGTCCCATGGAACACGAACTACCGGCCGAGAAAAACTGCCTTCGTACTTTCAGCTTCGCTTGATAATCCCTCTGCTCCTTTTTTTTTTTCTTTCTTTCTTTCTTTTTTTTCTTCTCTCTTTTTTCCCCATTTTTTTTTGTTTTTGTTCGCTTTTCCTCCTCGTCTTTTTTTCTTTTTCTTTCTTTTTTTTTTCTCTTCTTTCTTTCTTTTTTTTTTTTTTTTAAATACGAACGGAAACCTAGAGATTTTGAACGTTCTTCTTTCTTTTCTTTTTTATTCTTTTCTTTTTTCTCATTACGATCAGAATTATATTTCAATACGTGTGAAATTTTATTTCCGCACTATATTTGCTATCTCGATCGATTAATTTGGATGATTCTTACGTACTGTGCGTATGGATTGTGTTCATACGTTGAAGATCGAATTGTTTTAGAGGTCACTGCGTTATCGATTTTTTTTTTTTTTTTTATTATAGAATGATGATTAAAAAAGGAATTCTATGTTATCCGATTATTTATATCTCTCGATAAGTCTTTCTTATTGTCAAGTAAGAAATTAAATTATCAATGGTGCATTAATTTTTTGTTCGGCTATAGTAGAAAAATTATTTTCGTATAACTAATATGTATATATATATATATATGTGTGTGTGTATTTATCTATGTACATATAAATTTTTTTTATTTTTGCTTACGAAGGAATCAAAGTAAAGCAAAACTCTTGGAATATTTAGAATAATCTCTCTCTCTCTTTCTCTTCGTCCCTCTTTTTAACTACCGATGAAAACCTTTTTTATCTCCCTTTACATACCCATACATATAAAAACCTGGACACATACGTGTGTATCAAATATCAACGACAATTTCACACTTACAATTTTTTCGCATCAGCGAACACAAGCATACCATATTACAGCATTTTTCATCTTTCTCAAACGTATATCTACATATTTCCAAGTGATAGAGAAAGAGTGAGAGAAAGAGAGAGATAGAATACCATCAAAGGAAGCTTCTTTTCTACCCTTCGATTGAGGGTGACGTTTATTTTGTCTTCTCTCTCTCTTCTTCTTCTTCTTCTTCTCCTCCTCCTCCTCCTTCTCCTCCTCCTCCTTTTCCTTCTCCTTTTTTTTCCATAAGCAGCCAGAGCAAAGGTAAAAAACTCAGTGCTTTTCGTTGAGAACGTTTTCCTTCCCCTTAGCATCTCTCCTCAATGAACAAAAGCTTTGGTAGGAGAGGAAAACGACGATTTTTCGCATAAGCACGCGTCTCTGACGTAAGCAAAAGCCAGGAGCCGAAAATACCAAGCGTTTACCGTATTCCTGAAGGGATCTAGAAAGAGAGAGAGAGAGAGAGAGAGAAAGAGAGAAAGAGAGATGTTTTTTGTTAGTTCTTAGCTTTTTACGTACATAGCGAGTGTGTGCATAAAAAGCATTGCATTGCATTGTTTCTTCCTTACTCTATGAGAAATCGATCATTCCTCTGATTTTTCGAGAACGATTTATCGATTATTTCGATATCGAGTACGAGTATAAGTAAGTACTTACCTCCTATTTCCCTTTTTATCATAGATTTTCTTTCGACAGAATACTTTTTCGTAGTTTCATCGAGGAAAATAAAGATGATATATTATTTCTTCACTCGGATCGTTTCTATTAGCAGATTTTTTAATTTTTTTTTTTTTTGTTATACTATATGCTATACTTGAAAATTATTTATTCATTTTTCTTTATTAATATTTCTCCATTAACTTTTATTAATATCGTTACAATGATTTCTAACAGATCAGACACGAACAAATATATTCTGCCTTATCGAAAATTTGTTTTTATCGAAAATAAAGGATTCTTAGCGGACCTTGAAATAATTTGATTTTAGTATACATTCGTTCTTTTATTTTCTTCTTGCTTTCTTTCTTTTTCTACTTTTTCTATCTTCTCAATTTTCTCTTATCAATAACCATAACGAATGTTTTATCACGCATTCATACTTATTTTTCTTTTATCAACATTCAAAGAAAAAGAAAGAAAAAGATCGAAAAATGCAAGTTGGATGCATCAATAACAATAACAATATTTTTGAAGGACATATTTAAAGGCGTCTTGTAATTCAGAAGTATTAATCCATTCTGAAAAAAATGAAATCTGCAAGAGTGCGATAAAGTAAATATCCGAAATCGATTTGAAACATCGAGAGTGCCAGATTATACTCGTAAAACTCATAGATATGCGTTCTTGAGACTCGAGACTCTTCGGAGGGATAAAAAAGGGGTTTTTTTTTTTTTTTTTTATTTCTTTATTTTTTTCTTGCTTTCTTTTTATGATCTCCTTTTTTCTCCTCGACGATAAAAAAAAAAAAAAAAAAGGAAAGAAAGAGAAAAAAATATCGAGTGTCCGTACGACGCATAATACTTCTTCATTCGGAGATTCGACGATCGAGGAATCGCATTTTAACGTCGATAACGTTTATCTCCGTCGCACAGTGGCTTTATTCAATGTGATTCAGCGGAACTATCGCGTTATTTCTCTTCTAATTTTTCGTCTTCTAATTGAATTCTTATTTCTTCGTATAATATTCTCGCCTTTCTCTAAATTACTACGATATAAATTTTCTTTCTAATAATAATAATAACAATAAAATAAATTTCTTTCAGTATATATCGATCGAAAATATTCTCACCCGGCAATTTTTGTCCATTCTAATATCTTCGAACAAATCTCTAAACCATCTTTCTTTATTTAGTTTATCCTCTTATCTCTCTTTTTAATTTTATTCTCGATATATTTCAATACATCGAAAGATGTACTTATAAAATCATCCAGACGAACGTCTAAGATCGAATAAAAATAGATCGAAAAAAAAAAAAAAATTGTATATCAATCGAAAGGTGTCGTATTTAAAGTCGGAGATCGTTTCTTAAATCGAATCTTCGCGTGTAATGATATTACACAGGATTTATCAATTCCCAAAGAAGATTATCTCTTTGAGTTTTCTATTTAATCTCGTTCTTAATTTCGTAGGGTGAAAAAAAAAAAGAAGGGAAAAGGGGTTGATACGAAGCTCTTGATGGTTTCTTTGGTAAATGTTTATGAGATATCTTCGGACGCTATCCTTAAAAGATAAAGAGAAAGAAAGAAAGAAAGAAAAAAAGAAAGAAAGAAAGTATACATATATGTATACGTCTGCTCGTACGTGTGTGTATATGTGATATAAAAGAGAGAGAGAAAGTAAGGAAGGAACCACGAAATGTTCCACCTCGTCGCTCTCCGATTGGTCGGTTGCTCAGCTTACGTGCAAGTCGGCCATAATGCCCGAACCGGATGATGGAAAAGCCACCCCCGATTCGGTCCAATTAGCTTCCGGGCGAGTAAGTGGCAAAGGAATCCCTAAGGATTCATTCCTCGACCTACCCATCCTTCTCTCTCTCTCTCTCTCTCTCTCTCTCTCTCTCTTGTCTTTAATCCATCTATTCATTTATCTTCAATCGATGAAAGATTCTCTATCGACTTTCCTCGGTATCGATTAGTTTCTATATCTGTGATTTCTTATGTCTCTAAAATGTTAAAGAAAGAAAGAAAAAAAAAGGAAAGGAAAGAAATTTGGATAGAATAGTTTGATAGGTTAGATCATAGATTTAGAATAATGTTAATAATGTTAAATGATTGCTATAGCTTTTCTCTTTTCTTTTTTTCTAGATTATGCACGCAATGTATTCCTAAATTAATGTCTAGATTAATTTGTAAAAAGTACTTTGTAGAATCATAAAAAAGAAATTGTGTATGTAATAACGTCTCAATATCCTTCTAATCGTTCTAACATCTCTTCGTATTATTCCTAACAATTCGGAGAAGAGAGAGAGAAACAAAAAAAGAAAAAGAGAGAAAGAAGAAAGACAAGCAAGCAAGCAAGTAAGAAAAGAAAAAGAAAGAAAGAAAGAAAAAGAAAAAGAAAAAGAAAAACATCTCTCCTCCATCTGTCGGAAATAATGTTGGTCGTAAAAAAAGGTGGGCCTTTCTTAGAGTCCAGAACACGTTCCAGGTTAAGCCTGGTCCTCCGCCCAGGGGTAGAAAAATCCACCCCTTTTTCAGTCGGTCGATACCAGGACAACCAGGCATGGCATAGCACAGCACAGTAGTAGCAGTAGCAGTAGCAGTAGCAGTAGCAGTAGCATAGTATGGTATAGCATAGCATATAGCTTAGTATGGTATATAACAGCCAGAGTCTTTCCATCCTCCATTCTCTTTCATCGTCCTCCACCATCCTCCACCATCCTTCTTCTCCCTTTTTTCTTTTCACGTCTCTCTTTCCACGTTCATTCGTGTAGGAGCGTGATGGCGTTGTGTGCCTCGCCTTTTCTTTCTCTCACCCTTGGTGTGGGTTGCCACAGCTTTTACGAAGGCTATTCGCCTTGCTTGCCTAGCCACCTTGCTTTTAGGACAAACTTTCGTTCCTCTGCCGTTTTCAGCCAAGGTGGCGCCACTCTAGATGCCACAGAACCACCCTTATATATGTATATCAAACTACCCTTGTATAATATATTTATGTATGTACGAATGTATATATATGTACGTATGTGGCATTAGAAGAAAGAAAAAAGAGACAGGCAGAAAAAGACAGATATGTTAGTTAATAAGTAAAAGGGAAATGATACGTATGTATATATATATATATATATATATATATATATATATATATGTGCGCGTACATATGTGAATGTAATATAAATGATGAAGAGAAAGGTCACGTAATGTTAAAAAGAAGGATATATAAATGAATAAACAATATTGGAAGGACAGATATATAAACAAGTAATGGTACGAAGAGAGAAAGAGAGAGAAAGAGAAGAAAAGCAAGGTTTTCCATTGAAGAAACTAACCCATGAATTATTTATTCGGAAGATTATTTAGTAATGGAAAAATTGTACATAAGTACGTTGTAGTTATTACACCTACATATCTATATGTACCATAAGGTTTACCCTGGGCGCGCGCGTGCGTCATAGTATAAACCTAGAGGCGGTGGCTATGGCGAAGAAGGACGAGGAGAAGGAGGAAAAAGGGGAGAAAAGGGAGTGGACTATAGGGTGATCTACCACATTTATATATGTTTGTATATATATATATATATATATATATATATATATATATATATATATATATGCATATTCATACGTACGTATCTATATTTGCATGTAGATATACATACATAAGTGAATACGTATTATTATATAAATAAAAACAAAACGAATATAGAAATTAAATAAAATAAGAAATAAGTACGACTAATAAAGTGTCATTGATAAAAAGTTTAATTAATGATAGCAAATAAGAAAGGAAAAAAAAGAGAGAGAGAGAGAGAGAGAGAGAAGGATAAAGAATTATGTTTTATTATTTAAAAATTTGTATTCATTATTGCAAGTCGTGTAGGTATAAAATTTATTATACAAATTTATTAGTATTATTAAAACTGTTTGATTCACCGAACGTCCAATTAGACAGAAAAGTTACTCTAAGTATCAATAAAAAATATTAAAGAAAGTAAAAGAGAGAGAGAGAGAAATGAAAAAAGAGAGAGAGAGAGAGAGAGAGAGAGAGAGAGAGTATGGAGAAGAAGAAGAGAGACAAGATAATATCAAAACGGATGAATACAAAGGTCAAGAAGTTCACACGAAGGAGAAGCTTTGATGCCGATAATCGAGAGATTCAGGAATAACGTTGACGAGTTCGGAGGCGCAGTGAATAAAGATCATCAAAAGGAAAAAGAAAAAGAAAGAGGGAAAGAGAAAGAGAGGAAAAAGAGAGAAAAACAGTGAACATGGTATAGCAGTCGCCATTATGGTGTCGGCAATCGGCTCGGCACAAAGTGGAAATAATTAGCGCTGGACCAAGTGATAAGCTTTAATCTAAGCGTTTGTCATTAGCCTATCAAACGAATATTACTCTCTCTTTCTCTTTCTTTCTCATATATATATATATATATAGGTATCTTTATCTTTCTCATTTCTTTTAATGTCTCTTTCTTTCTCTTTTTCTCATACTTTTATCTATTTGATTTTTTTTCTCTATTTATTTATCATTCGTCCTCTCTCTCTCTCTCTCTCTCTCTCTCTTTTTCTCTCTCATTTCATTTCTCATGTATTTATATATCTGCCATCTTGTTTTTTTTTGTTTGTTTTTTTACAAATATATTTCATCCTTCTCACTTGTTTAATTGTATTTTTGTCTCTCTCTCTCTCTCTCTCTCTCTCTCTTTGTTTAAATCGTTAATGAAAAATAAAATCAAGAAGAAAAAGAAAAAAAAAAAAGACAGAAGAAGAAAAAATCCTGAGCTTCGATCTAAGGATCTCTGAAAGAATCTCTCAATGTGTGACGTTTTAAAGGTCCCTCCACGAATCTCTCGGCACGCCTACGGCGACGACGACGACGGTGGCGGCGTCGAGATCGAAAATAAATACATACATACATACATATATACATACATAAATACATACATACATAGGTACATATGTGCGAACGGGACGATCGGAGCAATTAGTATTTCTTTCGAGGCTAATCTACTCGCGTTGGATTTTGCCCGGTTCGTTCACCAAAGACAGAGACGGAAAGAGAAAAATAAATAAGAGAAGTAGGTAAACGTCGGTGAAACGAGAAAAGGAAAAAACGAGAGAGAGAGAGAGAGAGAAAGAGAGAGAGAGAAAGCGAAAGAAAGATAGAAGATTGATAAAAGCATGAGAAAGACAGGGAAAGAGATAGATGAAAGGATGTGAAAGACAGAGACAGAAAAAAAACAGAAAACAAAAAAAGAAAAAGAGAGAGAGAGAGAGAGAGAAAGAGGAGATCTCAAACTGTCCAACGTATATATCGTTGCCACGTGAATTGACCGGCCAGATAAAAGCACACCAGTGAGGACTCGAAGGAGAAGGTAGAAGAGAGAAAAAGAGAGAGAAAGAGAGAAAAGTGAGAGAATACCCTGGACCGACACAGAAGCCGACGCTGCTAATGACTCTGTCCGCGGTAATCTCTGGGTGTTATCTGTCCTGGCTACCTGGGGCCCACCTACTTTGAATCACGAACCTGTACTCTCATGCTACTCTCTTTCTCTTTCTCTTTCTCTTTCTCTTTCTATCTATCTCTCTCTCTCTCTCTCTCTCTCTCTCTCTCTCTGTCTGTCTGTCTCTCTGTCTGTCTGTCTCTCTCTTTCTTTCATTCTCGATCAGTTTCTTCTCTTAAGCAGAGTCTCAGTCTGTCTCTCTGTTCGATTCTCTCTTAGAATGAGTTTCACGACGTGGGAACCGACAGTGAGAAAGATCATGAAAGAAAATGAAGAAACGATTGTCTTGTCGATTCAGATCGATCATTTGAGATGGTTAAGATGGATAACATTTTGTAAGAAACATCGATTAGATCGTGATAGAATGGTATTAGAATTCGTTCTTGTTCTTTTTTTTTTTTCTTTCTTTCTTTCTTTTTTTTTTTTTTTTTTTTTTGACAATTCCATTCGTTATCTATTCTACCCGCGTATCTGCGAATGGATTAAATCGGTTAAAGAGAATGATATGAATATATCAATTGTTAACTATTAAACGAATTTGATCAAATGAAGTTGTATAATTTGTAAAAGAATTCGTTAATGAAATTGTGAATTTGATTATGAACAACGACGATTAATTTAGATTATTATGATCGTTTCAATTAGGAACGTAATTATGAACGTTGATAATAATGAATTATAAAATGAATGGGTTTTGATAGATGACATTTTTTTTTTTTTGGGAGGGGAGGGACGATGACGAATTAATTAAATCGTTTGAACGTAATAATCGGATATAGAAATGAAAGTTAAGTGGCTAGAAAAAGAAGAAGAAGAAGAAGAAGAAAAGAAATAAGAAAAGAAATGGCATAAAGAGTAACTTGGTGTCTCTTCTATCTAAGATTTATATCGATCAAAATCCCTAACAAGTTTGAAACTTATAGGAATAAGAAATATGTATTGTAGAGTAGCTTGGTAACTCGTAGTGTGACACACTCACGCGATCGCTTTATTATTTATTCACTTCGCCATTAAGCTCCTTAAGCTTATTGATCTTCTATTATCTAAGTTCTCGGCTTAGATATCTGTCTATCTATCTATTTATCTATCCTATCCTAGCTATACTTCTTCTAAGTATACTTACACGTCGATTTAATATTAAAGATGTGCAAATACATAAATTTTGCGAGTGGAACGATTTATTAATTATTACATTTTCGTTTAATCGCACGACTTAGTCTATCTCTCTGTTTCTATCTTTTTTGTTTTTTTGTTTTTTCTATTTTCGAATACTTTGCATGGACGAGGGAAGAAATAAATTTTTGTAGGAACAATATGTATATTTGTTTTCTCTTTTTCTCTGTCTCTATCACTCTATCTCTTTTTCTTTTTTTTTTTTCTTATCTACGGATTTATTTGCCTTTTTGCATCCCTTTTTTTCAAATCTTTTATATATACAATCGAACGTCGATTATATATCCATTATAAGATATATAATACATCTATAGAAAAATGTCATATATTGATGTCAATAAATGATTGATAAAAATATTGTATTTTCTGACAAATAATAACACGTTCATTGACTTGAAAAGAATTTCGATCAATTAATTAATTAATATATTATATCTATATGTCGAAAAAAAAAAAAAAAGGAAAACATTATTATTATTAAAATGAATCTTCATTGTTCGAATCATGACGATGTTTATTATTATAAACAAATAATGGTAATTTAAATATATATTTTCTAATGATTAAATAAAAACAATTTATATCGACGTTTTATTGTTGTAATAATTAGGAGAAAAAAATGTTATGATTTTGTTTGTAATGTTGATTAATTCGATCGTAATGGTATTAAAAATAATCTGTCCCAATGTATGCTCCCTTTATTTTTGTTCCAGACGATATTGAATTCAATGCACAAATACCAACCGAGGTTTCACCTCGTACGAGCCAATGACATCTTGAAGCTTCCCTACTCGACGTTCAGGAGTTACGTTTTCAAGGAGACGGAATTCATTGCCGTGACGGCCTATCAAAACGAGAAGGTGAGTGAACCCCGGCTTCCTTTTCTCGTTCATACGAGAAAGAGAGAGAAAGAGAGAAGGAGAGAGGTCATCGACTGATTAGAAAAGTTTCTCTCTCTCTCTCTCTCTCTTTCTCTGTCTTACGATACGTGTTTTATAATATATATATATATATATATATATATATATATATATATATACATGTATATAGGTGTGTATACACGTGTCTCATGTTTTCTTTTTTTTTATCCTATAAAAGAAATAATTAGACAGAAAAAAGTATATATCATCGTTCTTTCTTTTATGGATACTTATTATATTATTATTTTTTTTTTTTTCGATATTTAATGTCCTTTAATACGTTAATTTTTTTTTTATTCCTTAATTGCAGTTTTTCCTATTAAGGTATTACGATTACAATAAAAGATCGTATTTTGTAATTTAACGAAAATTACTTTTGTATTTATCAACGAGTCAAGTTTAACGTTTTTTAATCGAAGGAAAAAAAAGGAAATCGCCGATTGTTAATTAATATTGTTTATATAATATTTAATATTCGTGTATTAGCTTCACCTTTCTTTATCTTTCGTCTAACTTTTTCTAATGCATAGTATGCGTTTAATATTTATTAAGTAATATAAAAATTATTATCGTATCGACGATACAGTCGATGTTTATTAATTTATAAACAATTTGCCATACATTTTTTTTGCTCTGTCATTCGTACTACTTCTCTTCATTAAAGTTTTCTGGAATATTGAATATCGAATATCGAATATCTCTCTCTTTCTCTCGTATGTCACGTCGATTCGTCATTTGGTATTTACTTGAAAAATAAATGCTCGTTGTCTGGTTGTTTCATTGGTTGGTAAGTTCTCGATTCATGAAATGTGCACAATAACGAGATTTTATCGTTTGTACTTATTATTAAAAATTTACACAACGATGGTTTTTGTTTCTCTAACGATTAATCGATTCGTTCTCTTTCGATTTCTCCATCGATTATTATCGATTGGAAAACTATTAATCATTTCATTAATCGCGTAAGATTTGTAATTTCTATTGTATTTCTTTTTTATTTCAAGATTCATCGCGATAAAAATTGTCGACAAGATAACGCGTATTTTACGATCGCTGTAATTAATTATTCGTATTATTCATTTCGTTTATTAATTCTAATTAATTTCTCATCTTGTTAATATTTATATTTTATTATTGTCTTATACCATTCTTTATCGTATAATTGTTTCGTTAGAATCGTAATATTATTGTTGAAAATAAGAATGAACGTATTTGTTGGTACATCGCTTCGTAGAATTTATATATGAATTTGTTGTAATTTATATTTCAGATAACACAACTGAAGATCGATAACAATCCCTTTGCGAAAGGATTCCGAGATACTGGTGCGGGGAAGCGAGAAAAAAAGTGAGTATCGCTTTCAAAATTTTCTCTCTTTTCTTTTATTTTACTATCATTGATTGGATAATAAAATTTGCAATCAATATTCTATCAATAATACAAATCGATTAGAAATAACGAAACGCGTCGTCGCTGTCATACATTTTGTCAGATATATTTTTATACCTAATGCGATGTGATGTATTCATTATTTATTTATTTATTTATTTTTTTTTTTGTATAATCGTCAGAATAACAATTAAAAGTACATTAGATAAAATCTATTCTTGAGAATTTTCAACTCGTCTCATCGTCGTCATAATCAAACGATTTAATTTTTTCTTTTTTTTCTTTCTTATCAAATATTTAT
>NC_057697.1:1683356-1703356 GCF_014466175.1 Vespula pensylvanica
TTGCTCTCTTCGACGTGAAAACACTTTTTTGCCTTGATTTATTACCATGGCCAACGTAATCACCGTAACGACTACTTGATGAAGTAATACTGAAATGATAGAGAAATTTTTCGAAGTAACGTGATCATGAACATTTTTAATTATTACTTATTAAAAGTCAAATTATAAAACGAGAACACAAAATAAAATATTTCATTGAAAAGTACACACTATATATATATATATATATATATATATATATATATATATATCTTTTTATTTCTTTTTCATTTCTATCTCTAAAGTCACTAGACCAAGAATAAAACACACACACACACACAGAGAGAAAGATACAGACATACACAAGCAGAGAAAAAACGAGAGACGTTGCGTAATTTAAAATTCAGGGTACAACAGCTTCGACAGTAGCAGTAGAAGGATAAGGGGTAGGAGAGACAGAGAGGGTTGAGAGGAAGAAAGGGAAAATAGAGAGAGAAAGAGAGAGAGAGATTCAAGAGGAAAGAGAGAATTCACGGTTGTGGCCTTTCTCCACCCACGCGACATCGCCTAATCCAAGGTTGACTGTGGGGTTCCTGGGATCACTTTGAGTCGCTTCCGATCTCTCTATTCTCTACTTTTGTCGGGGTTAAAACGCGTACGGAGTGTGTTAGCCATCCCTCGTACCCCACCGAGGGTTGATCACGGTGCAAACGAGAGGGTGAGTGGGTGGTAGGGGGTTGAGCCGGTAGGGGTGATGAACGGGGTGGTAGACTCGCCGATGGGGTGATTATAATTCCGTGCAAAGAGACGACGACGGGGATGATGCAAAAGAGTAGAGAGAGAGAGAGAGAGAGAGAGAGAGAGAGAGAAAGAGGGATAGAGATAGAGATATAGAGGACAAGATGATGATGATACTAACAGCTCGCATTGAAGAACGAGTCCTGTCAAAGGCAACGTCAAGCTGAGTTTTCATTTTGTCTGACGCTAAGAGTAGTCGAGGAGAAGAAGGAGAGTAAGAGGAAGTGAGGGAAAAAGAGAGGAGAGTGAATCTCGTTGATGCGGGTGGGATCAACCTGGGTCATATCATTATCATCAGGTTTTATGAGATATGTGATGGTGATTATATATTAATATATTATTATATAATATATACATACAATCCAAATTAACATCATTCTCCTGACTTCTCTTCTACTTCACTTCTTCAACCCTATCAATATGTTTGATCTATTTTCTACTTTGAATAAAAATTATCTTATCGATATCTTTAGACCTAGTCATCTAGATGATATTGATGGTAAGGAGAATAATCGTAGTTGGACAGACGATTTCGAGTGAACATCTGCGATGAAAATAATCGCAGAGCTTGTAGATAGTTATAATTATTGAAAGTCATGTCATATCGTTGGGTCTTTAGGTCGATCGGTTATATATATATATATATATATATATATATATATATATATATATATATATAAAAGAAAGGAATTATTTTTTAACAAAATTTCAAGCGTAGTAATGATTAGTTATAGTCTATGTGATGATGAGTCTATGAGTATGATGATGTCACTATAGGAAAGAACGTCGAGTAATGCTTAGGGTTTTACTTATCGATGGATTCTATCCTGTTTACATGGCTCACTATTGATTTATCACGCTTACGTCTGAAACCAAAGAGTGAACACACCGTCTCGGTTGCATCGAGTTCGTATGTAATGAACATACACATAGAAATTGTTACGTGTGCGTCTGCGCGCGTGTGTATGTGCGCGTTTGCGTTTGCGTTTGCGTTTGCATTTACGTTTGAGTTGCACTCGCGTGTGTATGTGTCTGTCTGTCTGTCTGTCTGTCTGCTGTGTGTGTGTATGTGTGTGTGTTCGTTCTCTGATCGCATTACACGGCATTAGGGTATCGTTAAGCCTCTCGTTGTGTCCAGCCTGTGTTACTCTTCTATCTGGGACTTACAACGAAGCTTAAATTTGTCCGAACTATTATATAAAATGCCTTGATTAATTTCTACTACACATCTTGGCTGTTTAATCCTATTTAACTAATGGGTTAAGGTCTTCTTTCTTTCTTTCTTTCTTTCTTTCTTTCTTTCTTTCTTTCTTTTTTTTTCTTTTTTCTTTTTTCTTTTTTTCTTTTTTTCTTCTCTCTACTCTAAACGAATTCAAATTACATTCTTTTTTCTTTATTCTTTGCTTATTTCATATTATTCTTTGTTTCTTTTGTTATTCCGTTTGTTCGATTATTTATTTATTCATTTATATATATTTCATATTTCGTCGATAACGTTGGATTATAAAAAACGCGTATCAAAGTCGATTAATGATAAAAATGCGACGCAGCAAAATTTCATCGTGATTAGTTAAGTATTGAAAAGTGTTTTTATGTACGAATTAAATCGACTTGCGAGGGAAGAGTAAACTCGAACACTTAGTCATTTAGATATTGGGTCAAGGTCATTTTTATCTTCTTTCGAGAAAAAGAGTAGAAAGAAAGACAGAAAAAAAGAGAAAATAATTTTGTTGTCCGATCGATCATTCTTAATTCTTCGATACCTCGTGCTAGAATTCTCTCTCTCTCTCTCTCTCTCTCTCTCTCTCTCTCTCTCTCTCTCTCTCTCTCTCTCTCTCTCTCTCTTTCTCTCTTTTTCTCTCTTTTTCACATTCACGTTCTCACCTCGTTCTTTTCTAATACCAGGTATTTGTGTCTATAGCAAATCTTATTACGTAACAGTAAAGCGTTATCGATCTATCGAAATGTAATTTTACAATGTCTCTCATCCTATTTACATGTCTCTCTCTTTTTCTTTCGTTAATCATACGAAAATTTTTTTTACTTAATTATCCTTCTAATCGCTAGACAAAAATTACAATGAACCCTGTCAATTGTTAATCGATTATTCTAATCACTTTTTATTTATATTTGATTTTTTATTTCATTTTTTTTTTAGATATATCTATAGACATTACATAAAAAATGAAAAAAATATATAATAAGTCATAGAACTGATGTATTAATTTTATTAGATTAATTTGTTAAATGGTTACAATAATAATAATAATAATAATAATAATAATAATAATAATAATAATAACAATAATGATATACATACATCAATTAATTACATCTTATTTTCTATGGCTTCTTGAAATAAAAATAAAAATATTAATCGTCGTACGAAGTGTATTAATGAAACACGTTGAATATTATTTATTTCTAATAAATTCTAATCGATTTAAACGAGCTATCTAATCGTCTTAAGATCAAAATGATTGTCATGATTAGCGACGACTTTAATCGATTATCTATAATTTTCATGAGTGAACTCGAAGGTGTGAAACGTTGATTGTATAGATTAAAAGCATGAATTTCTCACCGTGAAATAATGCGATTAGAAAGAGAGAGATAAAGACAGACAGCAAACAGACAGAGAAAGAGAGAGAGAGAAAGAGAGAGAGTGTTCGCAAATCAGAACAGCTATATTAGATCGGTGAGAATCATAGGGGAAGATTAGAATTAGAGAAATAGAGATAGATAGATAGATAGACAGAAACACGCTAGTCAAAGCGAGATCGCAAGTTTCAAGTTCTCTTATTAACGAAATTAGACGAGACTAATTTCGTGTCAATCTCTGACAACTACATACGATCATTACGTCTTTGCATTTGACAGAAATGAAATTAGAAAGTAAATAGACAAATAGATAGATCGTTAATAAATTAAAACTTTCTCCTCAAATCGAATTAATTTTTTATAATTGATAAAAGATCTTAATTAAATTTTTGCGAGAGATCAAATCGACGTATCAATTGCTTTCTTTTTTTCTTTTAATTTTCTTTTTTTTTTTTCTTTTTTTACATAATATATTTGGATATATTTAACTCTCGTTGTCATCAATATTTTTTAATACAATAATCAAGTAACTCGTATTTTTCTTTTTCTTCCGAATCGAGATGAGATTTGACTTACACCGTCATCTAATCAAAGTCTAAAGAAATTATATTCTATAAAAAAAAATTTGTAGAATAATATCGAATTTTTAATTGACAAATTTTACATGGGGAAATGAAAATAAATATCAAGAATAAAATTATTAATACTTAGAATTTTTATTTTGAATTGGATCTAACGAAAAAGAATCTTCTAAACCAATCAGAATAAATACCCAAATAAAAAAAAAAAAAAGAAGAAGAATATACATTGTTAGATCTTTCGTTTTTATTATTGTTATTTCGTTTTATTTCCTTTATATATATATATATATATATATATATATATATATATATATATCTGTGTGTATACTTAAAAGGAATTTGCAACGTGATCAGCGAACGATCTAACTTTTCCAAGGATTAGAACGCACGCACGCATTATTTGTAAAACGATCGCGCAACAGTTTCACAGTTACAGAAGCCACGATCGCGCTCCACACCGCGGACCCTGGGAAATTTATTATACCTTACTTGAACCGACTATAATTCATGCCAGGGGAGAGAAAGAGATACTAGTTTTCTATATAAGCAATAGTTTCCCAGCCAACGGTGATACTAACTCACAATCATACTTAGAATCGAGCCTTCCAATTCCTTTTCACCGAACGTTACCTACGTACGTGTTTTTCAAGATAGAAAAAGATAGACAAAGTCTACAGGTTCGTCCACTTAAACCGTTACAAGTCACATTTCTCTAAACAAAATTATTACTATAAATATAGTTATATACATGTATATATATAGATATATTTTTTTTTATTTATATAGAGAAGATATTTTCTTCAATTTGACTTCTTTTCTTCTTTTCTCGAATAATCTTATATTTAGTTAGTTAGCCTAATATATTAATATAACACCAGTACATAATTTGTTTTTTTGTTTTTTTATTTTATTTAATACTTCTAAATTGATTAATTAATGATTCATTCGAAACCAGATGAATTTAATTTCGAGACGATGAAAAATGTTGTTAATGGCTCCTTTTCTAATTTACGAATTTTCAGTAGGTGTTCGTAATATTTTATGTGGACCAACCTATAATATATCTACATTAGAAAGATATAGAAAGAGAAAGAGAGAGAAAGAGACAGTAGCTATAGAAAATACTATCTATGTATTTACACATGCGCGTAACGTACTCGTTTCACGTTCCTCGTTCAAAGAATTTTTTCTTCTAAGCCACGAAGTGAGTTAGGCATCCTCTTACAGCACACCGGCCGATCAAACCTTCGACTTTTACTACTCAACGTCTTTTCAAATCGTTTCTTTCTTTCTTTCTTTCTCTTTTGCACACGCACACGCACACACTCCTTCTTTCTCTTTCTCTCTCGTGATATGTTTCTGTGTATAAAATTATTCTCGATGAACATAGCAATGATTTTTTTTCTAATCAGAATCGAACAGAAACATATTGATATGTTTCTTACAGCAAAGTTCATTTCTAATTTTTTTTTTTTATTTTCTCTGTTTTTCTTTATGCATCAAAAACCATTAAAATACATAAAAATGTAAGAAACAATAGAGCGATATAAAATCAAAAAATGTTACCTTTCCTACAGTCAATAGAATCACTCGAATGATATTTGTATCTTGTTTGAAAACAGATAAAACAATGATCAAACACTTATAATCTATATTCCTCGTTGAAAACATTTTGGAATAAATAAATACGTAAAGAAAAAAAGAAAAAGAAAAAAGAAAAGAACGAATAAATATTAAAAGTGAACATATCTAGAATTTTTTTATTACGTATAAAAAAGAAAACCTGAATGACTGAATGATCGCTATATCTGATTAACAAAAAAAAAAAAAAAATAGCCACATACAAACATATACAGTCAAACACACACACATCATACGTATATATATATATATATAATGCATTAAGATTACTATCGTGATGGGGGACGAGGACGAGGACGATCTTTTACACTTGGAAAAGGCGTCGAAGGTGTAATTAAGATAATTAATTTAATAGCACAAGAGCCTGTGCACCTCGGGGCGATACGCTTACCCACTCGCATAAATCCCATATTGTAGAGTACCAACAGCAGCAGCAGCAGCAGCAGCAACAGCAGCAACAGCGGCAGCAGCAGTAGGCAAGCAAGTAGGTAAGCAAGTAGGCAACCAAGCAAGCCAAGCAAGCCAAGCAACCAAGCGAGCAAGCAAGCAAGCAATGTACTTACGTTAGAGAGACAACCTTTATAATGCTGCTAAACGTGCTACGTATGTATGCGAAAGAGAAAGAGAGAGAATGAATTATCGTCGTCGACTCGTCGGGATCTTTTGATTCCATGCGACGCTCTTTGCGTCGTCGCGGCTCCGCGATCGCCTGGAATTTCTCGGCCGAGGTCGACGAAACCGATAGCACCTTCCGATCCGTTTGAAAATCCGTGTCAAGTCGATCTATCTTTTTTCCACTCCCTCCTCCCTCCTCCTCACCTTCCTCACCTTCCCCATCGACATTTACTCCTTTGCTATTACGACGGAAAACTAACCAAGTCGATCGTTTTTATTGGACCGGTTATATATATTTAAAACTTAATTTCATTATCGTATCGAGAAAGAGAGAGACTATTTAATTAGGGAAAGGGATGGTAGCACGAGAGAGAGAGAGAGGGAGAGAGAGAGAGAGAGATTATAAAAAATAAAATAGGGAAGATGGTCTCTTCGATGGAAATTTACTTCGCTGTTGGAGAAAAAATCGTTGATAAAATTGATGTTAATGAAACAAATTATAAAAGATTGCTAACTCCGTCTATTTGTTGCAGAAGGCAGGCGCTGTTGACGGTATCGGGAGGCGGTTCTCGTTTGACGTCGGGTGGTCCAGCATCTCCGGATAAAAGACGATCGTCGAATTCGGCAAACGATATGATGGACGACGAGGATAAATTATTGGACGTCGTTGGTCCGGAGACTCCACATCCGGCTCATCATCATCGGGAACGAGAGCAGTCTCGGGAAAGGGACGATAGAACCAGCGAGAGAGGAGAGGGTAGCGAATCATCGGGTTCGGAGAGCGGTGGAGTGTCGGGAGGTGCGGCAGGATCGGAAGGGCCACGTCCAGACGTATCGGTTGGTCCACCATTGCATCCGCCATTATTACCGTACCTCTATCCACCTGTACCAGGATTATACCCAGGTCCGGGTCCATTGATACCGCCTAGTCCGTTGGGTCTACACGGTGGCGTTACACCGAGTATGTTGTTCAACGCTCAATTGGCATTAGCGGCTTCGCAACATCCGGCCCTTTTCGCTCATTACCCACATCCATTGGCTAGCCCTTTGCATCAATTGAAAGGGCATAGATTCGCTCCTTATACATTGCCGGCACCATCCCATGGTTCGGCGTTCGAAACTGTTACACCAGGAAGTAGAACTCTCAGCCCGAGATCACCACCGCCAAGGCCAGCTACTGGTTCACCGACGCCTACCGGTGGTCCGGCAACCGTATCCGCTACGACCGGTGGCCCTCCTACGTTAGGTACCACGACATCGGGCTCAGCGGGTGAATTAAAGTCGATCGAGAACATGGTCAACGGTCTTCAGGATAAAAGGAGAAGGAGTCCTAGTTTAACGCCTGGACACCGTGGCGACGGCGAAACGGGAGGCGGGGGGAGTCCGTGACAGGAGAACGAGCCTGTAACAAGCACAAACGACGATCTAGAGGATGATCTCGATCCCGACGATGGCTCCCTCGATCTCGACGATCCGTCCGAGGATGATAGGGAACCTGACTCGACCTCGGAGCCCTCGTAGCGCGAGAGGAATCTTCGTATCTCATTGTCCGAATGGATCCTCGAACTCTTGCTCGTTCTTCTCTCGATAATTTACTCTCACAAGCACGTTATCATCGTTGTCGTTCTTATCCTGATCCGTGTGGAACTCTCGCTTATCGCCGATATGTGAACGATTATTACAAAGGATAAAACTAAAGAGAAAAGAAAAAGAAAAAAAAAGAAAAAAAAAAGAAATATTATCTATCAAAACTAAAGTGCAATTTTCTTTCTCCGATATGTGAAAATGAGGGAGAGTGAGAGAGTGAGAGAGTGACAAAGTGAGAATGCGAGAGTGTGAAACAGAGAGAGAAAGAGAGAGAGAGAGAGAGAGAGAGAGAGAGAGAGAGAGTGTCCTCGTCTGTCCTTTTCCTCTCAATCTTCCTTATCTTCTTATTGCTTTCTTTCTTTCTTTCTTTCTCTTTTTCTCTCTTTCTCTCTCTCTCTCTCTCTCTCTCTTTCTCTCTCTTTTTTTCTCTTTCTCTTTCACTCATCGTTGCAAAGGACTTTTTCGAAGGACATTTTTGAATTAACGAGAAAAACGACGATTCGTGAAAATGGCATCACCGTCGTCTTCGTCTTCGTCGTCGTCGTCGTCGTTTTCATCGTCGTCGTCGTTGTCGTAGTCTTCGTCGTCATCGTCGTCGTCGTCGTCGCGTATCGATCGGCCGAGCGATCGTGAGAGTCTACAAAAGGAGGGAGAGGAAGAAGGATAAGAGAGAAAGTGAGAAGGAGAAGGTACGATAATATGCAGCGAACTCTATAACAAAGGCTTGAGAAAGAGAGAGAAAGAGAGAGAAGGAATGAGAGAATGAGAGAAGGAATGAGAGAGAGAGAGAGAGAGAGAGAGAGAAAAAGTGTGAAAGAGAGAATAAGAAGATAAATATATCTGTGGAATGCTCGTGAGATTTTGCAATACGAAAAAAAGCACATCCTAATTATATTATTTGCGAAGGTCCCCGCCCCCATTGTACATATGTACCCTAGTGATATTATATATATATTATATTATATTATATATATATATATATAAATATAAATTACGCCTCTATCCCACTCTGTATTAATTATTGAATATATTAATTATACGAATGATTAGAAAATAGAAAGAGGAGGAGGAGGAGGAGGAGGAGGAGGAGGAGGAGGAGGAAGAAGAAGGGGAAGAAGAAGAAAAAATAGAGAGAAAAAAATGGCGCAAGAAAAAAATTAACAAAACGGATCGTAACAAACGCGATCACCATCTTTTTGGACGTAGGTAAAATATTTACGTCGATTTCGTTCGAGGCTAGAAATGATAGATATAGTATATATATATATATAATATATATATATATATGTATTATTTACATACATATATTATATATCGATCGACGAAACGCACGGCCGATCGTTCGTACCGATTATCCCTACCCCCACCCCCTCACTCACCGTAGTGATCATCGATCGATCGGTCGATCGATCGATCGATCGATCAATTCATCTGAAATTTTATCGCGTTTTTTTTCTTCTTTTTTATTTTTCCTTTTTTTTTTTTTTTTGTTCTTCCTTTCGATCGACGTATATAACGCTCGCAGGATTTTGCAAGAATAAAAATAAAAGGAAATATAAATGGTGGTGGGGGTAAAAAGTGGGCGGGTGTGTTGGGGTGAGGTGGTTGGTGGTGTAGAAAAAAAAAAAATCACGGAATAACGACGACGAGGCTTCCTCGGTGTAAAACGCGCAAGAAGAAGGATCGATAGGATCAGATCCAAGATCCAAGGATCGTTCTCCTTGCTTCCAAATTTTACAAGTTTAACGAAAGAAACTACAAAAGAGGTATAAAAAATAAATACACGAACATATACTAATACATGCAATTACAAACACACACACACACACGAACACGTACATACAAAATAAAAATAATGTGGACATCATTTTTCTCTCTCGAAAACTTTTAATCGTAGACACCGATCGGATTGGATTCGTCGTTTAACTTCGACGTCGTTCGGAGATGAAAATGAGATAGGATGTATCAAGGCCCTTTTTCTAAGCTTTTCTAATTTCAATATCTTTCACGAAATTCCGAAAAACAATTTTTCTTTGCTCCATTTTTTTGATGTGTTCGTTTCTTTTTTTCTTTTTTTTTTTTTCTTTCTCTTCGTTTCTTTTTGTTGCTTTCTTCTTTTCTTTTATTGTTTTCTTTCTTTCTATTATTGCTTTTTTTTTTCTTCTAACTATTTCGAAAGAAATAAAAAGAAAGAAGAAAAAAACGACGAATCCAAGCCGAGGCTAAGAACTTTGTATAAATAGTAACAATTGATGTAGATAATTATCGAGTATGTAATGATAGGGAAAAAAAAGGGAGAAGGCTTTTTAAAAGAAGCTACAAATCGTTAATAAAGTAAAAGGGATAAGATTTGAAGAGACAAATGAAAGAAGCAAAAAAATGGAAGATAACATCTGATAAGGAGTTACCAGAAAAAAAAAAAAAAGAAATAGGAATGCGTTGAGGATCGATATGAAGGAAAGGTGAGAGAAATAGTAAAAGAAATAGAAAGAGAGAGAGAGAGAGAGAGAGAGAGAGAGAGAGCAGATGAAATAGATAAATGAAAGATCTAATTTTTTTTTTGCATGGCACACTGATCGATGGGTACCAAACGATCGATCGATCGATCGATCGATTCGATTCGATTCGATTAGATCATTCTATAATTTTATTCGAAGAAAAAGAAATAAATAAAAATAGAAAATTGACGTATCTTTTATTTTATTTGTTTTTACATGCATTCTTTTGGATTAATAATTTTCAACAAATTCGTTGGATCAAATAAGTTCTCCTTTTCTGAAAGAAAAAGATCGATCTTATTGTTCGTTTATTATTCATTGTTTTTGTTTTAATTTATTTTTACAATTAAACGAAAGTCGATCGTTTAATAGACAAATTAAATTAAATCGATCTTCGTCACCCTTCGATCGTTCTTTTCACACACACACACACACACACACACACACACACACACACACACACACACACACACACACACACATACACAAAACACTCCAAGATCTAATAATTTTTCTTCGTTCGTTCATTCTTTATCTCGCAAATCGAAATTTTTAAATTTTTCTCTTTCGATCAAGATCCATAACAAATATACGTATATTCATTGCGTGTGCGAGCACCATTGTTGTAAAAGTGTATCTACACACACCAATCTGTGGATTCGATTAAATAAGACCACAAAAAAAAAGAAAGTCAAACACCTAATCTGTCCCATAAAAATGTCATGTTTTAAGAAACAAGAAAGATGGCGATTCGTCGAAAACTTTTTTTTCGAGAGAAAAAAAACATTCGAATATTGTGTTTAAAAAATTACAAGTGAAGAAAGAGAAAGAGAAAGAGAGAGAAAGAGAGAGGGAGAGATAAGAAAAATACATAAATGTTTTTAATTTTCCTTCTTCTCTCTTTCTCTCTCTCTCTCTCTCTCTCTCTCTCTTTCTCTCTCTCTCCTTCCTTCTTTCTTTCCTCAATCTCAAATTAATCAACAAGAATTATTAATTTTCATCGTCTTCTTTTCTTTTCTTTTTTATTCTAAAAACAAATTTCGGGACAGGAAACGAAGTGGTTGCGTTGATAAGAAAATAAATAAATAAATTAATTAATTAATAAAGAGACATTAATCTGCTTCTCGAGAGATGTGTGTGAGAAAGACAAAAAAGAAGAGAGAGAGAGAGAGAGAGAGAGAAAATCAGTGCGTAAGAAGAAAGAGTGTATGAGTGAGAACGAAAAAAGAAGAGAGAGAGAGAGAGAAAGAGAGAGAAAATGAAAATGAAAATGAAAATGAAAATGATAATGAAAATAAAAATGAAGATGAAGAAAATTGAAAATGAAAGAAAAGCAATAAACGGGGCCAGTCTTGCGTGGCCAACGAGTCAAAAAGTGAACTCCTTCTTGCACGTTAAATTTCTAATGTTCCATGTATCTCTACATTGTAAAAAGACCCAACCAATCGTCCCTCTCTAATTCACGCAGTCTTCTCCTACATCCTTGAATCGTCATTTTCCTTTATGCTGTTTAAAAAAAAGCAACAAAATTTTTCTCGTTCGTGGAGGTCGACGTGTGTGTGATTGAAAAAAAAAATCACAGACATATATATATATATATATATATATATATATATATATTAATTTAACAAATAAAAAATAGCCTTGAGTTATTTTTTCTCTCTCTTTTCCTCTTTTTTTCTATCTCTCTATCTCTGCCTCTCTCTTTTCTTTTTCCTTCATAATCCTTATATCTTTTCCTTTCTTCTTAATCTCTATATTTCCCCGTTTGCATTTTCCAAATAATTTTCCACCTTTACCCTTCTCATATATTCCCTTCTCTCCCTCGTTCCTTCTTCTTTCAATTAATTATCAACACTTTCATCATCCTGTATTATCGTCTACTTTACTACACGCTCATTATTCGTCATTATATTTTCATCTTCTCGTTATCTTTTTCCTTCTTCATATTTCCTCGATATACTTTTCTTATTTCTTCTTGTTCTCTTTTTCTTGACTCTTCCTTTTCTTTTTTCCACCTCTCTCTCTCTCTCTCTCTCTCTCTCTCTCTTTCTTCTTACTACACCATAAGGTATAATAATTGTCAATTCCTGCGATCTTATCGGTGTGAAACGACAGCTGCAAGATACATCAGAGTTGCCTGTTAGATCCCGTAGGTATAAAGGTAAGATCGACCACGAAGCAAACGCTCGAGAACTCCGCACGCACTATTACGGTTCTACTGTCGTTGACAGCCCTTTTCCCTCCTTACCTCTTTCCCTTCCTCCCTTATCCCCTCTCCAAACACCCTTTTTCTTTTACCAGACAACGACTACAACGGCTACCAACGACTAACTAAGACGACGATTACTACGGTCGAAAACTTCGTCGAGGACGTCGACCCGACACATACGTCGGCACCAACGTAAAAAGAGATCGAATGGAATGCGTTTCACCATCTACTTTTTAAGAATCTTCTTCTTGCGATTATATACCTCTAAAAACAAATTTGTTGTCTTTGTGTACTTAACGAAGAGTTTTTTTTTTTTTTAAACTTACGCATCTTTCTTTACTCTTTCTTTTCTTTCTTCTTTTTTTCTCCTTCTTTTTCTTCTTGTTTTTCTTTATTTTCCTTTTTTTAATTTTGCTTTCGAAATTTTCCGGGGAAAGGGAAAGAAAAAGGGAAATAGAATTAATTCGGAATAAGTCGAGTCATCTCGATGAGAGGAAACGAGAGAGAGAGAGAGGGGGAACGATTAATATCAATTAATTCTTAATTAAAATAACAAATTTTAATATTGAAATATGCTTGTTTAAGGAGAAAAAAGGAAATAAATATCATTCCGATAAGATAAAAGTTATATAAATACAAAATGATAGTCTTGAAATCAATTTCTAAATAATATTTAATTGGAATCGTTAATCTTAGAAAAAAAAAAAAAGAAAGAAAGAAAAAAGATAGATAGACTTAAGTAAATATGCATGGGTATAAATGAGAAACAATTAATAGGTATAAAATGAGGAATAAAATGGCGTTAAAGGGTAGGCATCGAATGTTCACGTAAATCATTGAGATAAGACACGTTAATGATAAAAATCATGAACGAAGAGAGACAAGAGTCGATATCATCTCGATCGATCTGACACGATTTAAGTGAAAGGATCGAGGAGTCATCATCGTTTAGCAAGCGTCGATTCATCCCAACGCCGAGGTGCATTTAATTGACCATGAAAATGGAATGTCACGGCTAGTAGATTTTCCAGATTAGGAATTATGTATCGTGACTCCTCGGCTTCTTGCATTTCTATCAACGAATCCATATATCAAAACATTATACATATTTATTTTCTTCTTCTTATGAATATCTGGTTAAAAACTAGAGAGAGAGAGAGAGAGAGAGAGAGAGAGATCAATCGAACTTAATTTAAAAATGAACAAAAAATTAGAAAAGAAAATCAATAAAATATTAAAGCGTTAGGTTAAAAAAAATACAAAAAATTTATTATCGATACACAGTTGATAATTCATTTCACTTACTTACTATATTACATAAAACATAAATACACTTTATCATTTATTGCGATATTAAAGAAGCAAAAAATTAGAGTTAACGACATATAACTAATCGATGATGTTATTCGACAATTTCTTCCTTCTTTTTTTCTCTTTCCTTTTTTATCAATCGACTAGTCATTTCGCAACACGCAAAAAGAAAATGGTACAACAGATTTATTACGACATAAAAAAAAAAAAAAAGAAAAAAAAGAGAGAGAGAGAGAGAAAAGGAGAAGAAAAAAGGCAAAAGAAAAAAGAAGAAAATTGCTCTATGGAGTAGTCACGTGATTCGTGCACGACGAGGACAAATAAATTAATGAAACGTCAAACTAGAAGGAAGTGAGAGAGAGAGAGAGAGAGAGAGAGAGAGAGAGAGAATATGTAAGAGGGTACACGTTAGTATCGACCACAGGCTGACTTCTATCGTAGTCCCTTTTTTCGATTCCCTTTGAGTCCTCTTTCTCTCTCTCTCTCTCTCTTTCTCTCTTTTTCTCTGTCCTTCTCTATCTATCTATCTATCTATCTATCTATCTCTTTCTTGTTCTAACGGTAGTCCAAGTAATGAGGCAGTTTGATGGTAATCGATTCGATCACGAAAGCAGCTTGTCTTTTCGTTGTCTCGCGTCTCAACGCGATGGGGTCACGATTTTCACGAAGGTTCACGTGAGCCTATATAACTACTTACCCACAAATTCTGCGTGCGTGTGTGTATGTATATGTGTGTGTGTCTGATGTAACTACTTACCGCAACTAATTTGACATTCGCCAAATACTTTTTTTTTGTTTTCTTAACCCCCTCCCCCTGCTTCGATATTGTTCTCAAAATTTTAACTTTTTCTTTTCGTAGAAACGAACTTCGCAGAGAAGAAGTTACTTATTCGTTTTCTTTTTCTTTTTTGTTTCTTCTTTTTGTTTGTTTCTTTTTTTTTTTTTTTTTTTTTTTAATATCGTAAGAGAAAGGAACATGTTAAAATATATTTTGTTTGTTGGTAGATAGATTTATATTTAAGTTACGAGAAGAGAAAAATAAAAATTGAAGAGATAAATTTGTTAAATAATAATTACCAGAGCTAGTAAAACTTCTTGTCGCTAAACAAAATATTAGAATGTATTATGTATATCGTGTAAGAAAAATATTTATAAACCTTTTTCCTGGCACTTAAAATTAGTTTAACAAATATCTGTAAGTTGGTATACCATGTAAAAAATATTTCGAGAATGTATATATATATATATATATAAAAAAAAAAAAAAGAAAAAAAAGAAAGATTTAATCTAAAAAGAAAATCGTCGAATAAAAAATAAAATAAGAATAAAATAAGATCCACGAAATTGATTGATTGGATCTGTACACGTCGGTTTACGAAAAAAAAAAAAAATAAAAAAAAATAAAGAAAAAAGAAAAGAAGAAAAAAATAATCAGTACCTTTTCCGGATGTATCGTAAAAGTCGTTCAAGTATATTTATCAACACATACACACACGTACGTAAGAATGATATAATAAAAAATTCAAAGGACTTGAAGCACACTAGTATCAACTATCAACTATCAAGCAAGTACAAGTATCTAATGTATCCGGCGGAATTCCTTTCGACGAAAGATCGATGCGTTTTTTATTTATTTATTCGTTAAAGCACAAAAACACAGTCACCATTTGAAATTTCGATCGAGGTAGCAACCTCTCTCTCTCTCTCTCTCTCTCTCTCTCTTTCTTGAACATCCTAATCTCTTCTCTCTCCTCGTTTCTAAATTCACTTTTTCTTAACGTGTAAGTAACATACATGTATATATACATACATATATATATATATATATAATATGTATGTATGTATATATGTATGTACTAAGGGGAAGGAAAAGTACATGACAGATTGTAAAAAATACTAATCGATAAATTCAAATCGGTGTCCGGAGTTTCCTATCCAGTATGGATAGAAATAAGTAATAGTAGTAATGGTAATAGCAGCAATAGCAACAGCAGCAGCAGCAACAACAGCAACAACAACAACAGCAGCAGCAGCAGCAGCAGTAATAGTAGTAGTAGTGATAGTAATAGTAATAGTAATAGTTACAGGAATAAAAGGATAGGGTAAGAGGAGCAGGAAGGTTGAAGTGTAAGTGTAAGGGTTGTTCGGTATCAAGGCGTGTTGCGTGGCCAAGCTAAAAGAGCTCGCTTTAATATCGTTTATAAATTATTCCACGAAGATAGCCATCAGCATACAAATTGCTTCGACGACTAGATGCCCGGAGCAATGTTAGAAAGGGCCACGTCCTTCTTCGTAGGATTGTTCTAGTCTATCTTCCGATGAGAATAAAGGAAGAGAATCCCTGAGGAATGAAATCAAATGTGCATCAAATGTTAGGATTATTTGAAATATGGAATTCTGTTTTTCTTTCTTTTCTTTTCTTTTCTTTTCTTTTTTTCTTAAGAATAAAATTAAGATCGTTGGAGGATGGTTGGATTTTGAAAAGAAAAAAAAGAAAACTCTGATAAATAATTCATTCGAATATTGATCGGGAATGTAAGAGAAGAGAAAGAAATCGATCGATATACTTACTCGATTTTGTTAATAAATTTAAAAAAGAATATCTATAAATTAGAATCTTTCGAGTGTGAAATCGAGATAATGTTCTTCAAGTAGGCAAAAATAATGATGAAGGAATTTAAAAAAAAAAAAAAAGAGATAAAGTATATTTCGTCTGTGAGTAAAGTGTGTAACCTCTAGAAAAATCTTTAAAAAAAAATCTTTGAAGAGAAACGTATCAAACGAGATAAAGAAAAAAAGAAAAAGGAAAAAGAAAAAAAAGGGATAGAGTAATCGGTCTTCCGTCTTTGTCATCTCATTCAGTGAAGTAGAGATTAGAAACCGATCGGAATGCGTTCTGGTCTCCTTTCCCTTTGATCGGCAGTACTAGGACTTCGTTCGATGGTCCGTAGACTTGAAGAAAATTAGAGAGACACGAAAGACAGACAGAGAGAGAGAGAGAGAGAGAGAGAGAAAGAAACAGAGACAAGGATAGAGTGAGAAAGAGACAGAGAGGAGTCCAAGAAAAGGACCACTCGAAGACGGTCCGATAGCGACGAGGATTTAATTGACACCGGGAGGTGTCGCCGCACTAAACTATGCAAAGTGGTCGGCACGTCGGCTTTAGCCTCTGAAGCCCTCCTCACTGAGGATCCCTAGGATTCGACAAAGATATATATATGTATGTATGTATGTATGTATGTATGTATATACTGGGTGAGCAATAACTAGCAAAATTAGTTATCAGTTTTCTACATTCAACATTTCGTTCCAATCGAAGATTATATGACGATGTTAAACGACGAATAAATTCTTTGATCGATTCAATAACTACAACAAAATATGATCGACTCTTTTGCTTCGTGAGAATCAGATCGCAAGTATATCGACGAAAATCGATAAATTGCGACTGAAACGTTATTTACTTTTTCTTCCTTCGTATATGAATCTTTCTTCCCTTTTTTAATGAAGTCATAGGATTATACGAAGTTGAAAGATTTGATGATGATTAGAGTTAGTCACCCTGTATATCGTAAGAATCGATCAAACGACGATGCTAAGTGAAACAGATAACACGACGACTACGACGATGACGACGATGACGACGATAACGATGATGATTATAATGATGACAAGGTGGATGATCGGAGGATTGAAGAAAAAGAATATCGCGCAGACCCATCCCCGCATGATCGATTCGATCGATTCCTAATTGAAACGTTGTAATTTCCGAGTAGGCCCGAACCCTTTGTCGGCTGATCGGAATTTTTCTCCTGCTCGTTATAGGATCGAAGAGGGATTCCTATCCTGAAATCGTCCAGCGAGAAAATATTCGATCAGATATGAATCCTTGTTCACCAATCTCTTTCTCTCTTCCTCTCTCTCCTCCGCTCTATCTCTAACATAAAAGAAGAAGAAAAAGAAAGAAGATCGAATCAGAAAATGATCAGGATTCGATTTTAACCAAAGAAGATTTCACTGCGGCGTTAGATTCCGCTCTCGTTGAGTAAATCAAACGTCTAGAATTGTAGAAACGGATCGTTAACGAAGGATAGTTACCTCGACTTTCATGAGTATTCCCTTATATTTAAACAGTCAACCGAAGAACCAGAGACAAACCAGCCAGACAGATCGAGACAGAGAGTGTAAAAGAGAGAAAGAGAGAGAGAGAGAGAGAGAGAGAGAGAGAACTAGGGAAGAGACGGGAGCAAGAGTTGGTTTCCAGGAAATTTTAGCACACGTGGAATTCGGCCGGTTCCAGTAGCCGGACGGAACGGTCAAACGACAAGCCGGCGGCTCGTCGCCACCGAAACGCCAGCGACTGTAAAAGACGCGAAAAAATAAGAGGACAAGAGTCTGTAAGAGAAAGAAAGAAAGAAAGAGAAAGAAAGAGAGAGAGAGAAGTTTGCTTGGTGGGTGCTTGAGGATAGGTAGGTAGGTAGAGGCGTCGGTTCTTACGGAAAAAAATGCTGAAAAATGTGAACTTCTCACCGCGGCTGGCGACAAAGAGGCCCGTTGCAAAGGAGATAAATCTCTATCTTTCTATCTTTCTCTTTTATTCTTCTTCGCTATCATCCTGTTCCTCTTTGTCTCTTTCTCTCTCTCTCTCTTTCTCTCTCTCTCTCTCCCTATCTTTCCGTCTTTCTGTGTTTCGAGAAATTCGCGTTCCAGCTTCCGAAGCAAGTCAAACTGGCCAGAGACTCTCTCTCAACACTCTATCTCTTTCTCTCTGTCTCTCTCTCTCTCTCTCGGACCCCAACTACACCATCCTCCTTCCCTTTTGGTTCTCTCATTTACACTACGAGGAGGAGGATTTACTGGCCATGGAATACAATGCGGACCTGTCCGTATCCATCCACCGAGACCAGGAGCCGTCGCTTGCTTCTACCAACGCCGCTTCTGCCAACCTCTCTTGTACCTCTTCTTCTCGTGTCGCGTCTTCTCTCTAAGATATCTATAGAAGAGACGCGAACTTCCCTTCCGTGACTTCACAGAAATAACTGTCCAACTGGTGTAACTTCAGTTCATCGAGCGAGAAACTTGAAGAGAATATTACGTTTGATATACAGACAGGAATCACGTGAAGATCGTCATCCGATACCAGGGGTGTCAACATTCAAACTACCGGATTGAATTAACCAGACAAATTTTCTATTATTAATAGGATCCCCAGGTGTATCGATTTTCGTTCGAAGTCTTATAGTAGACAAATATCGAGGCCAAATTACGTCGAGATAATTTCATAGAAAATATTTCTATCTATTAATGATGGAAATGAAAAAATATATATCTACACACACACACACACACACACACATATACATATCCTTAAAAATCTATTACAGAGTCGAACGCTATTCCAACTAGTAGAATAGGAAGAGAGTATTAACGTTGAGTGGAAGATGCTCGGTAAGGCCCCGGAATGGGGAAGGGATGGGCTACTCGGAAAAGAGTGGGGTCGTTCCTAGGTAGACAACGTTTGTCGGCACGTTTGTGGTTACCGACGACGACAACGACGCCGCCTTAAGGTGCAGTCTCTTAAGGGTCTCTGAACGAGCTTAAGGCCCATCGTTCGAGCTCGAGGTTGTGGGACCGCCGTGTGTCGCTTTCAACGGCACATACAACAGAGTTAATACAAGGGAAACGTTCACATTGACGTTCACACGCGTGGGCGTGCGCTCGCGCGCTATACTCGGACCCACCGATAAGGCCCCGTTTTCTTCCTTCCTTCCTTCCTTCCTTCCTTCCTTCCTTCCTTCCTTTCTTCCTTCCTTCTTTCCTTCCTCTCTTCCTTCCTCCCTTTTCTTCTTTCTCCCCACTCATTTCCTTTCTCGCGTCGAGCCGTGTGGGAGGGTCCGACGTGGCTGATTTGCGATCAATTTGCTCTGATTTACAATCGTCGGGTGGAGCGAGAGAGGAGCAAGGCCCTTTGGGGCCCTAACCGTCGTCCCTCCGGTACTCCATACGCATTCCGAACTTTCTCGAGCGACTCCTTTCTCGGCTCTTTACGAGATCCGTTCGACTCTGCACGCGAGTGAATTTGCACGCCAAGCTACTATACGTATTTGTCCATTTTTTCTCTTCTTTTTATTTGTTTCCTTTTTTTCTTTTTTTTTTTTGGAAATACAGGGTCACCCA
>NC_057697.1:1704847-1722347 GCF_014466175.1 Vespula pensylvanica
ATATATATATATATATATATATATATATATATATATATATATATATATATAAGTCTCCTTAGGTGGGTCCCTTAACGTGAAGGCAAGGTGGGCCCCGACGGTGCCACGACGCAGCGCCATACATAACGCCGTGGTCCCTCACAAAGGAGTCGTGGCGAGATGGTAGCCTACAAGATCGGATAATATGGGTAGTTATTTGTCGGCGCCGATGTTGGTTTTTCGGCCGAATGTGTTGCCGCGTAAGTGTAAGGCCCCCCCGCGGCGACGGTCCCGCTGGGACCCAAGGCCTCCCCATCCCCACCCATCCACAACTCTTCTAACCATCCCCACCACTATATTTACGTTACCACAAGAGAACTCTTCTCGACGGCCTTTCGATCAATTCTTTGATTTTTCTTTTTTTCTCTCTTCTTTTTCCGTTTTCTCTTCTCTTCTCTTTCTCGAACGAATCTTCGATTACTCGCTATCGAATATATATCGAACTCGATTAGATGAAAGTATTTTTCTTTTTTTTTTTTTCTTTTTGTTGGTGTTCGTTATAAATAATTTGAAGATCAATTTCATCGTTATCGTCGATTAATTCTTTCGATCGATTTTTTCTGAATGTTGTTTCTTTTCATTCTTTTTTTTTTCTCTTTTTTGATCGTTTTCTTCTCTCTTTCGTTTTTTTTTTTTTTTTCTTTTTTTTGTTTTTGATAGGTTCGATTAGAAACGATAATAGATTCTTCGTGTCTTCTTTTCATTCTTGATTAAAATATTTCTATAAGAATTCTACAAGTGATGCAAATTTTGTTAATAATTAAATACCAACATCTAATAAGTGTTCAATATACCATAGAATACTTTTCAATACATTTCTACAATCCTTAATTAATTCAGAATTATCTAAAATCCTATTCGATAATCTATCTTCAAATCTCAAACTTCAGATCTCTTGTAATACGTTTCTATCGTTCGATTCAGAACATTTTAAATGAAGACAAGAAAAGCAAACAAAAAGGGAAGTAATAAACTATTATATAAACAAAAAGGAATGAAATATCGTAATTGGATAAAACGTTTCTTTTTTTAAATGATCAACGAGCAATAAAACTCATATATCTAACCCACACACACACACACACACACACACACACATATATATATCTAATCCGTACTCGCGAATTTCCGGGGAACGCATCGAAGATCGAGGCGTATTTCGAGGACGAAATCGGCGTAGTTCCTTAACTACGGGAGAGATCGCGAGTACGAAGGCATCCAGAAGCGGAGAGAGGATTCCAGAGGCAGATCGTAACCCGCGTTCGCCGGCAGCCGATTCAATCCTGGAAATTACAACCAGTTCGAGTAAATGACGATCCGAGACTACGCCAGCCATTGAGAGAGAGAGAGAGAGAGAGAGAGAGAGAGAGAGAGAGAGAGAGAGAGACAGACAGACAGACAGACAGAGAGAGAGAGAGAGAGAGATAAAATTTTCTCTTTCTCTCTTTCTTTCTCCTTTTCTCATTCTTTTTCTCTTTCTCTCTTTCTCTCTATTTCTCTTTTTCTTTCTCTCTTTGCCTGTCTGTCTGTCTGTCTCTTTATCTATCTATCTCTCTATCTCTCTTTCTCTCACTTCGGTATTATAACGATCGGAACGTTTACAGGTTTCGTCGATGGCTCCTTTTACGATGCGAACCATCGGCGGAAACTTGAAATCGTGCTGCCCGTTATGATCCATGGAACGAGCTCATAAAGGAGGATGATGATTTCGCCATTTTAATTTTCCTCGTTCTCAAGGTCAATACCATTGCAAGGAGCTCTAGTACCTCAAAAGATTTTCTCGTCGAACATTTTTCTCTTTTATTATTTTTTGCGCTTTATGCTTTCCTTTCCTTCTCTTTTTCCCTTCTCGATCAGAAGTTGTTTCTTTTTTATTATTATTTTCTTTTTTTCTTTTTTTCTTTTTTTTGGTTATTGTTGTCATTATTGTTATTATCGATATATATGCTCGATGATCGTCCACGTGCGTCAGTAGTTTTCTTATCTTTTTTTATCTGTTTTTTCTTCTTTGTAAATTTTTTTCTTCCTATTTCTTCTTCTTCTTCTTCTTCTTCTTTCTTTTTTTTCTTTTTTTATACTCGGGTAGATTCTTCAAAGTGATTTATGAGGAATGAACATGAACAGTTTAAACGAGGGATAAACGATCACCTTTTATGTCGAATTCTAATCGTTTCTATTTATGTATGTACAACGTTGATACCAATGTACCTAACAGTGTCGATCTTAACGATCGACTATTTTTCTTGTTTTATTGCTATTTGAAATAATGATATTTTCTTATGAGGATTCCACTTTCCTTCTTTCTCTCTCTCTCTCTCTCTCTCTTTCGACACGTGGTATTTCTCTCTCTCTCTCTCTCTCTCTCTCTCTCTCTCTCTGCTTTCTATTCAAATAAATTTCATTTGATATTCAAAACTAATTTAGACGACGATGCTTAGATCCGAAAAATATTTCTACGATCACTTTTCGTCATAGAAATATACACATAAACATTTTTTAATAGATTTTGATACAACAACGAAAAAGGAAAAAAGAAGAAATTACGAATATACACGAGAGATGACAGATACTAATCAAAAAAAAAAAAAAAAAAAAAAAAAAAAAAAAAAAAAAAAAAGAAGAAGAAAAAGAAAAAGAAAAAAAAAGAAAACGAATAATCAAATGATAAACATACAACAAGAATATATAACATAAAAAAAAAGGAGAAAAAAAGATATTACCAATCAAAAATTTTCAAAAACCAAGACTCAACATTTATTATTTTCTCTTATTTCCTTCAAATTTGGCAAAGAGTAGCGATAATATAATATTTTATGAAGAAGCGACAATATTAATTTTTCTTTCCATCCCTTACCTCCCTCTCTCTCTATCTCTCCTTTTTTAAAGATCGACTCGTCCTTGATTTTTTTTCTTTTCCTTTTCTTTTTCTCTCTGTTCGATGAGAGCCGTTAAGCACGGAAATATGGCGGATAGTATCGGATAAAAGAGAGAAAGAAAGAGACAGAGAAGGTTGCCGCCACACACATGCTGAGCCAAGGCGTCCGTAACGTCTTTTAATCACGAAATGAGCCGGCTCTCTTCAAACGACGAGAACGGGGCCCCATGGTCCTCTTTGGCCGAATTAAGTAAATCAATAAATAACGAGGATATCTCGGCAACACCTGCGCGCCGCGCTCTCCTCATCTTTCCTTTCGTTTCCTTTCGTTTCCTTTCCTTTCCTTTCCTTTCGTTTCCTTTACTTTCGTTTCCTTTCCTTTCGTTTCGTTTCGTTTCATTTGGTTTCATTTCATTTAGTTTCATTTCGTTTCGTTTCATTTCGATCGTATCGAAACGATGTAAAAAGGATTTACGACACTCCGAACGAGGCGCCAACTTGACTCCACGATTCTCTGTTTTGTTTCTTTTTTTTCTCCCTCCTTTCCTTTTTTCTTTTTGTTTTTTGTTTTTTTTTTCCACCTTTTTTTTTTATTCTATTTTTTCGATACCTTTCCCTCTTTCCTTCTCCCCCACCCTGTTACAAAATTATCTTTACGATTATTGCTCCTGATTTTTCTTTCTATGCCTTTCTTGTTCTCTTTCTTTCTCTTTTTTCTCTCTTTTTTTAACGATTTCTTTTTTAAACGATTATCGTTCTTGATCTTCATCTTCCTTTTTTTTCTTTCCTCTTTCCGAAGCATTGCTTCGCTCCGATATGATATTTCGAATATTTGTTTCTTTTCGTTTTTTCCTTTTTCTTTTTAATACTTTTTACAAATTACGAAAGGATATAAAAATTATAAATAAAAATAGGAAAGAAGTATTGCGAAGAAAGGAATCGAAGGAAAGAAAATTTGAGTCGAAATAGAACGAAGAGGTGAATCGAAATGAAATTAACGAGCCGTATCATTTAACGAAACTCGGATATGGTTGCTAGACACCTGTTCTGAGGAGATCTCTTCGAGAAGAGAAAAGGTCGAGATGAAACTGTGTGTATTGTACATATATGTACCTACACCTAATTCTTTCTCTCTCTCTCTCTCTCTCTCTCTCTCTCTCTTTCTCTCTCGTCGACCTACTCGGACACGACCCTCGCCGTGATCTACGGCTTAATCCGTTCTCCAGAACAACCTGCATGTGTGTCTGAGAGAGAGAGAGAAAGAGAGAGAGAGAGAGAGAGCAAGAGAAAGAACGTGCTAACTATATATACATATATATGTATGTATGTATGTATGTATGTATGTATATATATGTACACAAGTACGTACGTCAAAGACAAAGAAAGAGAGAGATAAAAAGTTTAAGAAAAACTGATCGATCTCTCTCGATCCTATGTTATTCAACGATCTGAATGATCATCCATCGATCGATCGATCGATCGATCTCGCAGATCCTTACTCAAATAAGATATTTGATAATTCGATAATTTCAGCTTTAGAACGAAGTCGAGTTAAGATAGACAATTTGAAATAAGGAAAGAAGGTGTGCGAGAAAGGACGGAAGAATGTGTTAAAGTGAGAAAGTAGAGAGAAGGTGTGCAAGAATGACGGAAGGTGTGCGAAAAAAAAGACGGAAGATCTCGTAGAAAAGGATAGATAAAAGATGTGAAAGGAAGGTAGGATATATCAGATCAGATAGTCTAGAAATAAGATAGAAATATCGAAAATCGAAAGAGATTAATGCGAATCAACTAATGATTAAAAAAAAAAAAATGAAGCAAAAAAGAAAAATGAAGGAAAAAAATTGTGATACGTTGATCGAAAAAAGGAAAGAAAGAAGATAGAAAATGTCGAAGGAATATAGGAAAAATATAAAAGGAGAATTAAAAGAGAGGATACAATAAGGATAGAAAATCTATAAGGAAGATAGAAAATCTGTAAGAAAGATAGATGGATAGATAGAGAGATAGATGGAAAGAGAAAGAGAATGGCCATTACGTCGACAGTAACGTTCAGTTGGATTGTCCGTGTCTTTCGAAGGATAATCGTACGGTTCGTTCCCTTGTTATTTGCGATACGAGCCAATACGTCAGAAGGTACGAGCTTTCGAACCTTCCCACGGATTTATCGACTCTCCTTCCATTGTCTCTCTCTCTCTGTCTTTCTATATTTCTTTCTTTCTTTCTCTCTTTTCTCTCTCTCTCTCTCTCTCTCTTCTACGTTCCTCTTGCGTATTATAATCCGTATAAAACTTAGATTTTTATTAGAAAATTATCCGATCAATTTTATAACGATATCTCACTCTTTCTTTCTTTTAATTTAATATACATGTGTGTGTGTGTGGAATATGAAAAGAAAATATAGATAATTGGAACAATGTTCGTATTAAATTAGATAAAGAAAGAAACAGAGAGAGAGAGAGAGAGAGAGATACAACAAAGTTTGGAACATACTTTGACGTATTCATTAATACCATGAAAAATAGAACAAATAATCTAATAGAAAAATATGGAAACTTAATGAATGGGGAAAAACTATTGTTCGTATCATAACTGTAAAAAAATAACTGTAATTAAACGAAAAATAGGGGAGAAAAGAGAAAGGATGAATTCTTTTCGACTTGATTTTCCCTCTCTCTCTCTCTCTCTCTCTCTCTCTTTCTCTTTTTCTCTTTTAAGTGTAATACTAATAATAATCGTACCGCCAGCATCGAAGGAAATAGAAACGCGGAGCCGCTCATAATTCGAGCGGACAATTAAATTTTACGACTACGTAGCGTAGCACCTGCACGGATATAGACTCGTTCTTTCACTCCCTTACGACTCGGCACATGGAAAATAAAGATCTTTTCAAAAGGGCCGCGCATACGATCACGCCTGGCCTTTCAGAAGGTATGCACGATATCGAACTTTATCGACCTGACTCTCTTCTTTAACGATTTTACTTTCCCGCCAATTTTTTCCTCCTTACCTCGATTCTTCTACGATCATTATCCATCTTCACTGTATGAAAAAAATATCGCAAACTGTTTTTTTTTTTTCAAAAGTTATCCATAATTCTTATAACATTTCATATTTCAATCGATCGACGTCCTTCTTTCTTTCTTTGATGATAGTCGGTCAACTTTGCTAATCATTTTTATTTGAAAATGAATTTAAAAAAAATATATATATATATATATATATAAAAGAAAATAGAAAAAAGTCAAATCCGATATACACTAAATCGAAGTTACTAATCAAATAAAAGCGAAGTAAATACTTAGCCTACGTCGCTGTCACCCGTAGTTATAAGGTTAAATTTATTACTAAAAAAAGGAAAGAAAATAACAAAGAAATCAAAGAGAAAAATATTGTTATTTGTATATTTTGTATCTTTTAATAATGTAGTAAATAAGAAATATGTGTATATCCGTATCGTTGACAAGTAAATGCCATTTCGCAAATTGAAACGGTTCGCTCGCGTTCGCGTTCATGTTCTCTCTCTCTCTCTCTCTCTCTCTCTCTCTCCCTTTTTCTCTCGAACCATTCTTCTCGCGATTCTTTTCTTTCCTCCGCGTTTTTTCTTCTTTTTTTTTCCTTTTTTCACGGCGTTTAACCGTAATACGCAGCGCGTTTATCCGCGCGTACAAGGGCCGACAAAAAGAGGAACTGGTGCGTACGAACGGCAAGGAAATATTGCTCCGTGTCGGCTCGCGAAAATTTATTGCTTTGGCCGTACGCGGTTGCAACGAACGAACGAACGACTCTCTGAGTATGAAAGAGAGAGAGAGAGAGAGAGAGAGAGAGAGAGAGAGAGAGAGAGAGATGGATACATATCCTATATGTATATGTGTATATATATATATGTATGTATGTATCTTTAGCCCGGAAGTATAATGTTCTAAATCCATTAAAAAAAAAAAAAAAAAGAAAAAAGAAAAGAGAAGAAACGAAAAGTTTAACTTATTCTAATCGTTTGTCATGTAGGTTGGTATACGACACAATTACAAATAAAATACAAATTCCAACCTGAATTAAAAAGAAGATATCAAATAATAAGAGGAAATTAATGAAATAAAAACTTCGATCGATCGATCGATCAACATCGATACGATCAATGTAATACCAATTACGAATACGACTGTATTAATTCCTAAAAAAAAAAAAAGAAAAAAAGAAAAGAGAGAAGAAAAAAGAGGAAAAAGAAGAAAGACAGAAAACGTCGAAAACCTAAATTAAAAATATAATTGATTATCTTCTCGATCGACAACAATAACGATAAGAATAATGATAAAGTTAAATGCCAACAATTAATTATCTCTCGCTAAACGATACACCACCAATCTTTAATAAATATAATCCATATGATACAAGAACAAAATAAGAAAAAATATATAATAAAAATTATAATTAGAAAGTCCGAAGAATATAATTCGTCTAATCATCTAATACGATTCTCGGATAAGGGAATCGATTCTAATCATCTAAAAGAGAAACGAAGAAGAGGATTGCCAAGGCGGATGATCTCATCGCAACTCGTTGCCATTAACGAACGATGGAAAAACCAGCGCCGCCTTTCACGGCGTCTATATCGAGCTCACGATCGAGCCCACGCCGATCCTTTTTCAGGCTGTTCTTTAATTGCTCGCTTCTCAGGATCGTCGGGTGATCGTCGCTCCTGTCACGGTGGATGGAGATGGAAAGGAGAAGGATAATAAAGAGCTCGATTCGATTCCTACGTTTCTTTCCACGTTTTCTTCTTCTTTTTACTTCTCTTTTCTCTTCTCTTTTCTCTTCTCTTTTCTCTTCTCTTTTCTCTTCTCTTCTTTTCTTTTCGTTTCTTTTCGTTTCTTTTCATTTCATTTCATTTCATTTCATTTCTCTCGATCTTTCATCTTGTTCTTTTCCATTTCTTCCTTCTTTCTCCTTTTTCCTTATTTTTTCTTTTTTTTGTTATTTTTTTTTTTTTTTGCCTTTAATCCGAACACGCGTCAATGTTTAGGAATAGATGTCTATTTTCAAAAGAGTTTGTTTATTATAATCGAGATTAAGTTGTGAGGAAGAATTTAATAATCGAGGATTATTAAACGAAATATCTAGATTCCATGGAGTAGAATTATTTATTATTAATACGAATAATTCAATGTCTTCGATAAGTTTTTATATAAGGGAAAAAGAAAACTTTAGATTCGAAACTCTTGAAACTTTGCTTATCGACATTTTCGATAATTATTGCTATATACAAAAAAAGAAAGAAAGAAAGAAAGAAAGAAAGAAAGAAAAGGTAAAAAAATAAAGAATCGTGGAAAGATAGAAGAATGAAAGGCATAATAAAAAATAAATACGCGTGCGATACGTATGTGTGTGTAAGTCTTTTTAAATGCACGACGAGAGTAAGTTCTCCGTAATATCTTTTTTTCTTTTTTGGTTTTCTTTTTTTTAAGATTTCCAGACGGTCTATATGGAGCGACTATCGATATATCGATACTTTCTTCATGAGTTTTCCGAGATCTCGATTCGTCTATTATCGGAAGATCGATCACGGCATTTGAGGTGCACAGAGCCATTAAAAATACGGAAATGAACGCAAGAATGATTTTACGTGACCGCGTATAATCGATAAGGAAACAACCTTCGACGAAAAAAATTCGTACTCGCAGGATTTCGATTTTCCTCTTTTCTTTTATCTTCCTTCTCTTTCTTTTCCTTTTTTGTTTTCTTTTTAATCTTTATCTCTTCTTAATTCTTCAATGATCACACATTTATTTGCCGTACCAACTGTAATAATTAATAGTACGATTTTAATCGATAACTCTCGCTTCAATTAATGTTTCAATTTTTAATTCATTTCTATAATCGATTTAATTCATTTTTTTATTTTAATCTGCAACAAATCAATAAGTATTAAATCGTAGATCGATATGTAATATTTAATAACCAATTAAATCTAATAACGATGATAATAGAAATAATTTCCAAACGACAAGAACATGATTATCAATTTGGTCGAATCAAAATTGTTCCTTTCTAATCCCTTAGGATATATAAAACGCACGTAATCTATAAAAAAAAGAAAAGAAAGAGAGAAAAAATTTCATCCTTCATCGACGCTCTTATAATAAACAAAAAGAAAAGGAAAGATATATTGAGAATACCAACAATTCAAGATTGAATCAGCTAATACGACATTGAACGCGTTACAAAATTATGCGAAATAGCAACACGTGCGATTAATATCAAAAACGAGATACTCGGCTACGGGTACATTTATTTATTCCACACTATTTTCTCTCTCCTTTTCTCTCTTTCCCTTATCATCATCATCGTCATCGTCGTCGTCGTCGTCGTCATCATCTCCATTTTCTTTTTATCCAATTTTTTTAATCTTTTTTATTTTTAATTTTTAATTCTTTTCCCGGATGAATATGCGGGCGTGCTCGTTGAAACGTTGAAAACTGTCGATCGAACATCTGCGTTATCAAAATACATATACAGTACGTACACGTACACGCGCACATACACACACGTATATAGATATATATAAAGAACAGACAAAGACGAGAAAAAAGAAGAGAGAGAAAGAGAGAGAGAGAGTTGCTTGCTTGAAACTCGGCCCTCGTTAAGTTTCCTTCGGAGTAACGGAGTAAGAAGAAATTGATAAGCGAGTCTGCACGGTAATTAGCGGCGTGGATAAAATAAATTGGTCCAGGAACCACGTCGAATATGTGTTAGTATATATCCGTGTATGTATGTTCGTGTGTATACGTATGCACTATGCTCACGAGTGCCATAATTGCCGCATGCCATGAGATTGCTTATCTTATCCGATACTACTCTTCTTTTATATATTTTTTTCTTTCTTTCTTTTTCTTGCTTCTCTTTTATTTTATTTTATTTTTTTTTTTTTATTTCTTTTATCTCTTTTGTTATTTCTTATTTTTTTCCTTTTTCCCCTTCTTATTCGTTTCATCTTTTCTTTTCTTTTTTTGCTGAGCAGGCGGTCGATTATTTGATCGACAATAAGAGATAAACAGAGAGAGAGAGAGAGAGAGAGAGTATGAAACGAAAGCTTTCTAATGGTGGATTTCTTTCGAACATTCGTCTTTGGTCTATCTAGAGAATATTTGTTTTGCTCGAACGATTCTCCGATATGTTTGGGTCGCATTCATTAGTCCAAGTGTGTCCTTTTGAGAAACTTTTTAATCATATCTCTTCTCCTTTTTTCTGTTTTTCCTTTTTTGTCCACGCACTGAAAGTTCGTGATAAATTCTTTTTCAAAGGAAGGAATTCACGATCACGATTACTATCCACGCAAATGATAAGAAAGATAAATTGTCTTATTGATCTAATTCCTTCGTTAAATGTAATAATGTCTTTATTAATTAATCGATATAAATATTCATAGAAATAAACAGAATGCAAGTAATTGTCACATGAAGTTTAAATCGATTTGAATGATAGAGAAATAATAAAGAAGGAGAAAAAGGAAGGGAAAAAAAGTGACGAGAAAAACGAAAATGTAATTATTCACAAAATATACTATACACACGCACACACGCGTACATACATATACATACATATATATTTTCAGAACAATATCTAAAGTCTGCAAAATTTGTGATGAAAGGAAATGGAGAGTACACTTCGACGGCCACGAATTATACTTCCCAATTCGAAAACTGCAGGGATCATCTAATTGCGAGCACCCAACCGTATGATCCAATTCTTTCAATTAAGCTTTCGCACTTTTTGATGACACGTTCTACTCAATCGCAAGACAACCAGCAAGAGAGAATGAGAAAGATAGAATGGACGTATAGACGGACAGACAGATAGATGGATAGATAGATAGAAAGCAATAGAAAGAAAAAGTGAGAAACAAAGACAGAAAGAGAAAGAGAGAGAGAGAGAGAGAGAGAGAAATTCAAAGAGAAGGGTTGGTGATGAAGAAAAGAGGGGGATGAGAAAGCCGCTTGTTAAAATCCGGCATTAAGGGTGCCTGCTAGTCGATTGGATTCAATCGGATCGCGTGACAATTGACTCACGTCATCAGTACGATCTCTTTTTTAAATGAGATTGTCGCTAGAGTTTTGGCCATGCTTGGGATTTTATTTTTTTATTATATCTCTTTCTCTCTGTCCTTCTCTTTCTCTCTGTCCTTCTCCATCTCTGTGTCATCCTTTTTCAGTATATACTTTTTTCTTATACTTGTTAAAGAAAACGAAAGAAAAGTTTTCGTTTTCCCGAACGATTTTAAAAATCATCGAAAGAAATTTGTTCTTTTCCTTTTCTTCTTTCTTTCTTTCTTCTTTTCAAATTATAAAAAAGTTGCTAGAGATTTTGTAATTATGAAGATGTGAGAACGAAACGATCAGACTCGTGGAAAAATGATCGATATTTAAAACATTATTTTTCATCCGACTTGCTCGTTTATGTTCAACTCGTTTCTATTTGTTTTTCTACTTAATATCAACAAAATCAATACCTAGTAATTGTACTATAAAAATAATAATAATAATACGTCAACTAACAAGTATTATAATTTTCTTATTCTCACTTTTTGAAACATTTATAATTCACTTCTATCTATGAAAAAAAAAAAAAATATATATATATATATACTTCTAATCGTAAATAAAAATTATCAACGCTTACTTATATACAATAAAAAAGAAAAAAAAAAAAAAAAACCAAAAGAAAATAAGAAAGATACGATCTAGAAGATTAGCGTAGCGACGACGTTAAATACATACATTACTATACTCCGTTAGATCAGTTAGAAAGTGACACCCTTATGGTGAGCGATCGTTTAAATACACGACAAAACCAGGACTAATTTCACAAACGAATAAACTTTTGCCCCTGGTCATTCTCTCCTTTTTTTTTTTTGCTGCCCATTGTAAGGAATACCAAAGCAAGACAGCGATAGTCTGTGAAGAAAATAAAGAGAGAGAGAGAGAGAGAGAGAGAGAGACGGTGGAGATTAGGGGAGGTTGGAGGGAGGTTAAGGGGAGGTTGGTCAAAGGGAGATCTCTTGCACGATGGGGATGAAATTTAGGGTTGCTACGTTCGTCACGAAGCCAGCTGGAACGTGATAACGCGTTGGGGTGATAGGTACATATATATATGTATGTATATGTATATGTATATGTATATGTATATGTATATGTATATGTATATATGTATACATGTGGATGTATATGTGTAGAAATTCTACGTCTCTCTTTCAGAGAAAGACAGACAGACGCGCACAAATACAAATAGAGAAAAACTGGATCTGGATGAGTCAGCCACGATTTAACCGAATTCACCGGATAGAAGAGGGTGAAAGAAGAATTAGATCGGTCGATCGATCACTTCTTTAAGATCCACGTGACGAATCCAGATATTTCTCTTACGTCCTTTTCTAATCCCAAGTATCTCCTAATCGATATCTTTGATACTTGATACTTTTCCTCTTTTTTCTGGATAGAGATTTAAACGAAAAATTCAATTATCCCAACTGTTTGTTTGTTTGTTTGTTTAGTGATTGATTTAATCATAAAAAAAAAAAGAAAAGAATAATCGACGTAATTCATAAATAGAGAAAAAGAAAGAGAAATATCAATCTTCTTATTATTCTTCTTTTTTCTCCATCTTCTTTTTTTCCGATCATTTTTCCAGGTAATCAACAAATTATACGCTTAGTGAAATATATTATAATTTGATTCTGATAAATGATCTATAATCGTATCAATATACATAATCCAAATAATCTCTTTATCTTTCTATCTCTCTCTCTCTCTCTCTCTCTCTCTCTCTCTCTCTCTCTCTCTCTCTCTCTCTCTGTCTGTCTCTCTTTCTCAATGTCCCTCATAAATTAATTGTCCCACTCTTTTTTTCGACAGGTTGGTGCTATAACGGTCATAGGTAGGCGTCGTTTGGAGTGTCGTCGACTTGATATCGTACGAGTATCAGAGAATCCCTTTTTTACAAACACAGACACGCACCAACGCATACATACACGCGTATTGAAATTCAGAGACACTAAAGAGAAGTTTCAGGAGGCTATAAGAGCAAGCAAAATACATGAGAGTTTCGATTTATTCCTCATACTCGAAAGCTTGGTGTGGTCGGGTGTCGAAACACCTCGACCAATTATCGAGAAACTGGAATCTTTGGCCACCCAGAGGTTCCCTCTCTCTCTCTCTCTCTCTCTCTCTCTACATATATATATATATATCTTTCTTACTCTTACATATGATCGTATCTTTCTTTCCTTTTCTATACTTCTTCCTCGTGAACAGAACTCGCGATCGGCGTGCTCGCAAACGAGCTCTCTCCTTCTCGGAGTTAATTAAGGCCGATCTTCCTTCGCCAGAAGGACTAAAGACCTTCTGGCTTACGCCTTTACCTTCGCCTTCTATCTCTTTCTCTCTCCTTCTCTCTCTCTCTCTCTCTCTCTTTCTCTCTCTTTCTCTCTCTCTCTCTCTTTCTCTCTTTAGCTTGATAATATCCGCTCCTTTGAGATCCGCTCTTCGCCGCGATCGACGAAGCATCCGATACTTCTATCCTTCTCTCTCTATATATCCATCTCTCTCTCTCTCTCTCTCTCTCTCTCTCTTTCTCTCTCTTTCTCTCTTTCTCTTGGTTTCTATATATCCAGACCGATCTCGATTCTCAGGGATAACTTTTAAGTATAGTCAACGACCACGATGAAGATCGTGTTTTATGGGAGACAGCTGAGAACTATACCGACTTACTCGATATTTTACTTTGGTCAAAGTGTATGGGGGTTTTATTTCTTTTCTTACTTTTTCTTTTTTCTTTTCTTTTTTTTTTTTTTTTTGTTTTTTATTATTGTAGTAGGTACAGGCATCTGTTAAAAAGTATTTTGTAAGGGTAGGCGAATATCTTTGAAAGATTTTTACTAAAAATGCATTAGCATCGATTAATAGGATCTTTAAAGAAATTTTCCAATTATCTGTCTATTCATTATCGTGCGATTTTAATGATATAATTGTAAAAAATACGATCACTTGTCATAAGTCGGCTCTTTAAAAAATTTCTCTTATATTAAATATTCCTATGTTCTTACGTCTCTCTATTACGAAAATCAATTGATCGTACGAAACCAAAAATTCATAAAACTCAATCTAATAAAAATTAATTTCGAAAAATATCAGAATATATTTCTGATTCACTGAACACATTCATGTATATGTGTGTTTTTATACATATATACACATTTTTTTAAAACTCGCATTGCTCTTTATTATTCTCTCTCTCTCTCTCTCTCTCTCTCTCTCTCTCTCTCTCTCCCTCTCTCTCTCTTCCTCTCTATCTCTATCTATCTGTTCAATATCGAGCTTCGTTATTTCAAGCCGAGATTAAAATGTTATGGATTTCGAGCGTCGAGGTAGGCGATGCTAGAGAGTAATGGGTTAATGAGGTAGGTGGTAAAAGCAATTTATTATTTACCATTAGCAAACGATTAAAATTCATATCTCGCCACGAGCATCGGCCTGTTTCATACCATTGATTTTTACGAGCTCATTCACCTTTTCTCTCTCTCTCTCTCTCTCTCTCTCTCTCTCTCTCTCTCTCTCTCTCTCTCTCTCTCTCTCTCTTTATCTCTCTGTCTGTCTCTCTTTCAAATCATCAGATAGATAAAAAATTTGAAAATTCATTATTTTCCAAAGTGTTCGAACCTATATAATTTTTATCTAAAAAATGTTGTTAATAAAAAGAAAATGAGAGAGAATCATATGCAAATACACACACACACACACACACACACATGTTTGAAATGTCGGTAATACAAAATTTACGATCTCTCCAATCAACGATCTCCATTGAACCCCTATAAGACCAATCGTGCGATCTTATCTTTATTGAAATAGTGCACTCTTCGATTTTGCTTCTAGACATCGATATCTATCTTTTCAACACTCGCCAAATCCTATATCAGAATCGAAATAAAAATCGATCTATCTCGATCTTTCCAACGATCTCGACGACGTGGACTAATTTCTATTTGAGTAAAAACAAAACAGATCTGTACGTGTTCGAGTCAAAGATATCGATTGTTTTTCCTACTCGAATTCGTTCGATCGTCGATTAGAAATATTTCGGCCGATTTTATTCTGATAAAATTGATTCTGATAAAAAAAATATGTTTGATGCAATAAAAAGAATTGGATAAAAATAATACGTATTTTTTTCGTAATGATTAGATCATTACTAAATCATTTTATTACTTTATATATTTAATATTGACAAAAAAAAATTATAAGTGAAGAAAAATGTCCTTCTTTCTCTCTCTCTCTCTCTCTCTCTCTCTCTCTCTTATATTCGAGCATTTTAATAATGTTAATTAGCAGATCACTCGAGAACTCACCTAATTTTAATTATCCAATCCGCTTATTTTCGTGCAATCATAAAATCACATCTTTCTCTCTCTCTCTCTCTTTCTCTCTTTTTCTCTCTTTACGTCTATCTCTCTCTATCTCTATCTGAACTAATCAAAAGAGAACGATAAAATTATCAAGCAAGAAAGAAAATAGAAGACAGTTTAGGTATCTTAGGTGATTGCATTACGATTGTCGGTTATTAGTTATTATAGTATAGCGTACACATTATGGCATCTCTTCTGAGAAAATTCACAATTGAATCCTCTTCTCAAGAGAGTCACCTTCTCCTCTCTCTCTCTCTCTCTCTCTCTCTCTCTCTCTCTCTCTCTCTCTCTCTTTCTTCTCAGTTTACGCCTCCCTTCGTCAAAAAACCTTAATAGAGTTTATTGTTTTACGAGCCAATTATAGATTACTTTTACGATGGCGAGTTCGACCATCCATCCATGTATTACAACAGCCTAATCGTACGTTTCTAACGAATGTTAGAAAAAAATTCCTTCACGAATTTCCAACAGCCTTCCAACCCTCCCCCTTCCCTGCCCTACCCCCATTATTTCTTCAACTCTTTTTCTCCTTTCGACCATTAACTTCAATCTTGATTTCTTTTCGTGCCACGAATGAATATCATCGACCAATCGTCTTTTTTCTTCTTCTTTTTTCTTTATTTTTAATTTTTTTATTATTTTTTTTATTTTCCTTTTTCCTTTTTTTTTCTTTTTTTTTTTCTATTTTTTTTTTTTTGAAAGATCATCTTCCAAATTTTTTTCTAATCTACTGTATCATACTACTACATCTCATGATTTATATTTGTTTGAAAGAAAAAGGAGAGTTGATATATTAGAATTTAGAATGTTAAAATGTATTTAGGAAGACGGTGAAATATATGTTAAGAATTTTTTGAAAGATCATGCAAGATATTAGAACGTTAAAAATGAGATCTTTCTTAGGAATTCTTAGAATTGTACGTTTAATTAATTATCTTTCAATCATGCCGTATCTTCTCGTTCTTTCTTAATTCTATCCTTCTTTTTTTTATTTCATAATTCTTCCCTTTCTCTTTATTTTATTTAAATTTTATTCTTTCTTTTTTATAAATTTTCTTTTTTTTCTACTTTTTCTTCTTCTTCTTCTTTCAATTATTATTCAAAATTCAACTCTTCTCTTCTAATTTTTTAAGTTTTATTGCTTCTCCTTTTTCTGGCCATGGATGAAAGAGTTAAAGTAAAAAAAAAAAAAAAAAGAAAAAGGGAGGGAAAAAAGAGAGATAGAAAATGTATCTTGTATATATATATTTCGGTAGATCTCTCTCTCTCTCTCTCTCTCTCTCTCTCTCTCTCTCCCTCTTTCTCTCTCTCTTTCTTTCTTTCGTGTAAGTGGAAGGACAAGGTGAGGGTGTCAGATGCAACGTGGATAAACTCGTGCATGGTTTCCGGTGCACGTTCTGAACGCGATAGAATAGGAGAAAGAAAGAAAAAACAGAGAGAGAGAGAGAGAGAGAGAGAGAGTGAGAGAGAGAGAGAAAGTGTCTGGGCTGAATAAGGGATTCCCTTTTGCTCTCCTCTTGCGGCCTCACGAAAAGCCAAAAACGTGGTAAAACTACGAAATATTCTCAACTCTTTTTCAAAGCGATAACATCGCACGTCTATATATATATATATATATATATATATATATATATATATATATGTATGTATATGTATGTATGTATGTATGTATGTATGTTAAAACAAGGAATCTATTATATTGTATACATATATATAAAATCCACAGAAGTCTCATTTCTATTATATAATTTTTTTAAAAACTATGTACTTTCCTTTTATTTCCTTTTTTTTCTTTTTTACATTTTTATTTTAACATCCCTTTTCATGGAAAATATCATAAGATCCTTTTCAATAACTCATAGCTAACATATAGGTTGATATAATACATGTATCACTTTCTATTTGATTATGCGCTAGAAAATAAATCTCGTATATTATTTATTTCATTTGTAATAAACATCATTCGGGAATAATTCTTAATTTTTAATTTGATAGAAATGATGTTGAATAGTTTTCTCATTCAATTTTTATCTCTCTCGTATAAATGTATACGTGTAACTATATAGTAAATGAAATAATGTTAAAGTAAATAAACGAATATCTCAAATGATATGCAAATATTTGTAAGT
>NC_057697.1:1727347-1734847 GCF_014466175.1 Vespula pensylvanica
CCGCAGATACATAAATCCTAGATTTATATACCTCATGTGCATATAAATCATTAACTAATTATTCTTTAGATACATAAATCATCGACTAATTACTTTCCTAGTTATATAAATCACTGACTGGATTTCTTTATAGTATCACCGGTCTTCGCGATTTGAACGATGAACTTTTGATATTTGAAAATAATAATCTCAACAACGATAATAATAATAAATAACAGATATGTTAGAGTACGAGTATTTGTGAAATAATTTTTAGATGAAATGCTTTCTTTTTTTCTGATCATTCTATGTCAAACATTTGCAGTTGACGAGCTTTTTGAGATCATAAAAAAGAGATCGTAAGAAAGAAAAGAAGAAAGAAAAAATAGGAAAAATGAAAGAAAAAATGAAAGAGAGAGAGAGAGAGAGAGAGAGAGAGAGAGTGGAAAAATGTTGGAAAGAGGAAGAGTAAGCGAGTTTAGAAATTAGAATTTCACAAGCAGTCAGGTAGGAAAGCGTAAAAACGTAGATTCGAGTCTGTTAAACACGATGTCATTATAATTCACTGGCCGTGCGAAGGAGTAACTGTACAGAAAGCCCTTAAATAATGCCGTCGAGCTTATCTTCTTGGATCGGGGACACCCCTTGCCTTCGTGGAATACATCCTCTAACGTCTCTCCTCGAAATCCTTTTTGGTCCATACATCTTTCTCTCTCTCTCTCTCTCTCTCTCTCTTTCTCTCTCTCTCTCTCTCTTTCTCTACGTCACTCTGTCTGTCTTACTGCATCGCTATTTGAAAAGAGGAACAAGAAAAATGTTTGTGTATATACAGTTTTTCTTTCTAAGGTAGCTTAAATGTTATTAAAATAAAAATTAAAATCAAAAGAATTATTATTATTAAAAATTGTTCTCTCTCTCTCTCTCTCTCTCTCTCTCTCTCTTTCTCTCTCTCTTTCTCTATCTTTCTTTCTGTCTCTCTGTTTCCGTGTTTGTTTATATCACTCTGTCTCTCTTACCCCATCGCTATTTGAAAGAAAAAATAAGAAATTTTTGTGTACACAATTTTTCTTTCTAAGGTAGCCTAAATATTATCAAAAAGATTGTTTCTTTTCCCTTTATCTTTTCCCTTCTTCTTTTCGTACTTTATTTTATATTATTTTTCATGCCTTGGAAACTAGTAAATTGATATATTATACCTATGATATGCGATATGTATCTAAATTACACGCGCGTGAATAATAATTAATTTATTCCCATTATTACTTTCCTACGGAGGAGTATCAAACTGGTATTACAATCTTTGAATATGTTCGATTAAAAAAGGAGAAAATAAATAAATAAATAAATAAATAAATAAATAAATAAATAAATATGAAAATAATAAAAAATTTATCCCAACGATGTCACTACTTTGTAAGAGAGAAACAGAAAGGAAGAGAGAGAAAAAAGCAAAAAAAAAAAAAGAAAAGGACAATTAAGAGAAACCAAAAAAGAAACAGACCAACAAAAATAAGATTTAACGATTCAAGCGATTACGCGAGAAAAAACACGAGGTATGTAAGATTGGTAAAATCGTACGATCCGTAAGATACAAAGTTTAAAAGTCGAGAGAAGATGAAAAAAGTAAAAAATTGATAAAAAAAAAAAGAAAGGAAAAGAAAAAGAAAGGAAAGGAAAGAAAAGGTAAGGAAAGGAAATAGTCGACGTCGATTGGCTGGCATTTACAAGGACAGCTGTAACCGACGGAATGACTTATAATCCGAGTGTCACGCGGCTCGTGTTAATTGCCCTTTTGCACCGGCGTCGCCCTTTTACAACACAACGGCGGCTTAATCGTATCGGTTTACAGCCCCCGTGAAAACCCTTAGAACGTTTACGACAGTCAACTCAGAACTACACGAAGACGACAAAGAAGAAACGACAAAGAAGAGAACTAACTCTCCTATCACGAAGATCGAGAGCGAACGCGCGCGCGCTCGCTCATCATACCATCACCATCATCATCCCGAATGGTCCATTAAATATCACGTCTCGTCACATACCGACACGAGAAACCAGTATTTTCAATAATAATTATCTCTCTTTCTTTTTTCGTTTCTTCTCTTTTAATTCTTTTTTTCTTCTCCTCTCTCTTCTTTCTTTTTCTTTTTTTTTTTTTTTTTTTTTGGTACTTTTCTTTAACTCTCTTTATCTTCTTCTCTCTGGTATTATCACCACTTTTAAAAGGTTTAGAACGTTTTCTTTTTTCTTTTTTTTTTTTCTTTTTTTTTTGATTATTATTAATTTTTATATCCTCTCGACATCTTCTCTCTTTTTCCCCGAGAGAAGAGAAAATTTGTCTTCGTTCTAAGCTTTAATGTCCCCGACAGAAGGGTTGAGATATTGAAATATGTTTTTTTTTTTTTATTATGGATCAGATAATTATTTTGAAGAAGAATTTGTGATGAGAGAAATCAAGCTTGTTTCTGTTTTCTTTTCTTTTCTTTTCTTTTCTTTTCTTTTCTTTTCTTTCGACGTATCAAGAAATTTGTTTTTAATGTTTTCTTTTTTTCTTTTGTTGTAATAACGATTTGATTTCTAAACTTTGTTGATATAAATATTAGGATTGATATCATTTATCTAGTTTTAATTTGTTATGATTGTCTCTGTATCTTCTCGTTTGAAAGATTTTCGATAACAGTAGATTTTGAAATCGTTTTATTTATAGTTAACGAACGAATAAGTTTCGTTCTGATCGACGTTGTGCGATTTTCCTCTCTCCCTCTTTATCTTTCTTTCTTTCTTTATTTCTTTCTTTCTTTTTATTTTTTATTTTCTTTTTTTTTCCAAAGCAGACATCCGTACTACACGATGGTGTTGACACGCAAAGAGTTTTAAGGGGCTTCCCGTGTGTCGTTGAACGCGAGAATGGAAAGGTTTCTACGACGGAAGAGTACACGCTTGAAAAAAGACAGGTATCCTTTGAAATGTATTAGTAGTCCGATTAGATTCTAATCGTTACACGTATATACACCGTATCATGTTTAAAGGAATATCTAGTTTATTGAATAGATAGATCATCGTAAGTAAATCAATCGATCTCGTGAAAAAAAATCACATTTATACGATAAATTACGTACAAAGATAAATTATCAATTTTCATTTTTTTAATTCGATTAGATTTTAATAGATAATTAATTATTATAATATATGTATAATGTATAGAGAATGTATTTAAGAATAATATACGTATATCCGATATATATTCGTATGTTTGTGTTGTAGAAAAAAAAAAAAAGAAACAAATTGAACATTTATGTCGTATTATATTTCAGAGCTCGATTAGATTCCTATCATAATAATTATTAGGTTTAACCAACGATACAAGTAAATGTATTCTTTAACTGCAATTCAGTAAGTCTTTTATACTATCGTAAAATATTATACTATCGTACAGTAAATATATCATAATTTTATTTATTTACATATATATATATATACGATATTATAAATCTCGACATTATTTATTCACTGATCAAATACTATATCAATAGATACAATTCAATGCAATACGATAGCACACTACAACGTGTCGTTTATTTGCATATAAAATATTGCAATTTTCGGTGTTACTTGTCGGAAATTATTTCTTCTCTTCGAAAAAAGATTTCTCTTTTTATCGACCTTCGTAAAATCACTAACGAACGATCTCAAGAGAAAATAAAGAACTAGACGAAGTTGTAAGTAAATATTTGTTTTGGTTTAGAAGCTAAAAAAGAATGAGAAAAAGAAATGTACAAAAAAAAAAGAAAGAAAAGAAAGAAAAAAGAAGAAAGAAATAATAAAGAAACATACGTATGAACTTTCGAAGGAACAACGGCATGCGTGTCTCGTAGCGGTCATTATGTTGCCTTTACGATAGTCATTTAGTATGCTTTTTAGCTGCGGGTTAACAGCTGTGCATTTCACGGCTCCCTGTCGTGCCGAGTATTCTTCGACGCGAGAGAATGCACGCAACCGGTGCGAATCGAGTGCGAATAGATTACTATAGCCGAGTAGAAACGAGAAGAAAAAGTCAGCTTACTACTTGGAAAAGGATAATGATTGTTTTCTTCTTCTTTTTTCCCTTTTTCTTCTTTTTTCTTCCTTTTTATTTTCTTTTCCCCGTTTTTTTTTTTTTTTTCTTTCTTTTTTCAATTCCATGAACTTCCGATCAAGATGGAGGCTCGATTTTAATTAATTCGTTATAATAATACACGTTGACGATTGTCCCTTTACAATTTTCCTTTTTTTTCTTTTGGTTCTCTTTTTTTGAAACAATTTTTTCCAGTCAACCCTACGCGTTATTAAAATCGTTCGAAACAAACGATATTTGATCCTCGCGATTTTTTTCTGACGCTATTCAATTAAACGATTTATCCAAACGATTCATTTGTTACAGTCGAGTCCTTGTTACAATTGATTCTAAACAATTTGTCTTTTACAATATCCCAGTTACAATGCTCCTTGTTACAATGGTTCTAAACGATTTATCCGATACAATGTCCTTGTCGTTAAATTGTTCTAAAGGATTTAACTGTAACAATTCTCTCTCTCTCTCTCTCTCTGTTACAATCGTTCCAAACGATTGTCCAAACGATTTAACTTTTACGAATTGCGAACGAAAAGATAAAAAAAAAAGAAAAAATGAAAAAAATAATGAAGAAAGCAAAAATGTTTTTTTCGAATGGGAAAGATCTTTAGAGATAGATCGTCGCGATCTTTTAAGTGTCCGAACGCGATCGTGAATTTGTTTTTCTTTTTTTTTTTTATCTACCAATCCCATTAATACCTATTTCTACACTTTGGAAGATATTCTTAAGGATTTTCGAAGACAAGGTGGATATCCATCAAGACCATAATTTGAAATGAAACCGGTCTGAGGACGTCGCGAGTCAAATCCTCGAAGCCAGCCGTCCGTCCTTCCATCGCGACGAAGGAAGGAACTCTTCGAGGAAGGAAGACGCGAGAGATCCTGTCAGATCAAAAGGAGCGAACTTCTCGATTGACGGCTCTAAAAGAACGAGAGAGAAGATAAGAAAGAGAGAGAGAGAGAGAGAGAGAGAGAGAGAGAGAGTTAACGAACGTCCTCACCCCTTTTAGAATATATACTCCGTTCAACGAAGCATTAGGCAAAACGTATCCTTCAAAGATTGGCATAAACGTTTCAAAAATATCCCTTCGTTATTTTCCTTTTTTCTCTCTTTTTCTTTCCTTCATTTTTTTTTTTTTTTTTTTTTTTTTTTTTGATAAATATAATATAATATCTACAAGTTATTTATCTATGTAATTTTATATTTTCACGAACGAATTGTTTTTACGAGTAACGAATAAGATATCTTTGTTATTTTTTGTTTTCTCTCTCTTTTTTTGAATATTCAAATCAATTTACTTACTGCCATTTCTTTTCACAGTTCGTAAAAAGATTGAAAGATTTGTTATCAACTTTGTATCTCTCGTTAAGCTTTCGATCGATTCTCTTAGACATAATAATTACAATAGTAATAGCAATTACTATTACCATTAGCATTTTAAAAATGTCTTCTCTAAACGTTGTCGATAGTAGGAAATTTATTGGATAGATAAATAAATAAATAAATAAATATGCGTAGTGACGATTGGGACCGGTTTGAAGAGTAAAGGAAAAATATTTCACGGGCAAAGTCACTTTATTAACCGCAACGATCCGAAGGAAGATGGAAGGTAGTTGAGAGACTAGCAACAGACAGACAGACAGACAGAGAGAAACAGAGAGAAAGAAAGAGAAAGAAAGCATCAGCAAGAGAAACAGCATCGCCGAAGGATCGAGGATAAAAAGAGTGAAAGAGAGCCGCGGACGCGACTCTCTTCGGTGTGAATCTCATCTTTTATTCAGCCGTTCGATCCAGGTGTGGTGTGAGTCGTGTGACAGTGCTCTCTCTTCGGCTCCTCTTTTCTCTCCTCCTGATGTTTCCTGCACCTTCTCCACCTCCTTCACATCCTACTTTTCCTCCTCCTTCTGATTCTCTCAGCACCATGGATCGTGCGCATGGGTATTCCAAAGGACAGAGACACACCGTACCACTTAGGGTGTGAAACCGGCGACGTGCCATCGAAAAATTCGATCCTCTCTTTCTCTTTCTCTTTCTAACTCACAAACGTAAGCGTACACACGTACACAGACAGATACGAACGTTTGTATGTACGTATATATGTGTATATATATATGTATGTATGTATTCGCTTGCAGACCGAATGGTAGTTTCTCTTTCAAGAAAGAATTTACTTTGAATCCTATCTCGGAGTTTAAGAACCGATCATAAAATCGACCATCTCCTTGTTTATCTGTTGTTATCAAATAGAAAAGGTAAACGAATAGGTTTATCTATACGAATAAAAAGTTGGTCTTTTTTTCTTTTTCTGTGTTAAATCATTTAGTCGATGATAATCTAAGGGAGACTGTCCGATCAATTCTTCGATCGCATCTTTACGTACTTACGATATTATACGATATTATACGGATTACTAAGAGATAAAAAAAAATTGCCCGACATATACATATACGATATATAAAACAAAAATATCTAAAGATCGAAGGGAGTGGATAAAAAAGAAATTATTAAAAATTAATCATATACCTCACAACGAAAATAAATATCACGAAGAAAGAAAGAGAGAAAGAAATAGAGAGAAAACAATAGAGGCGGAGAAGGAAGACAAATAATTATAAAAAAAAAAAAAAAAAAAAAGAAGAAAAGAAAAGTAAGGAAAAAAAAAAAGAGTATGGAAGATAGATAATGAAAATGATCGTATTGCATAGAGAAATGGAAATTATGAGCACGTTTAGGGTCGTCTAATTGGGCCGTCAACGTCTCGTTATCCTGTCTGTGACGGCAGAGGCCATTCCTTTTCTTTCGTTTCGTTTCGTTTCGTTTCGTTTCGTTTCGTCCCAAGGACCGTGACAGTTGGTACCAGGACCGATCCAAAAGCCACGCTGTTCTGATCGTCCTCGTCGTCCTCGTCCTCGTCCTCGTCCTCGTCCTCGTCCTCGTCGTCCTTCCTCCTTGAACGTCCTTTCGGTCGTCGTTAACCCGGCCACGATCTTCCTCGCAAATTAAATGTCCCACGGAAACTACCTTCTCCTTTCGTCCTCCTCCCTCCTCTTCCTCTTCCTCTTCCTCTTCCTTGTCATCCTTCTTCTACTCGTCCTTTCTCCGCTTCTACTAGTTTATCGATTCGTAATGGTCGAACGTTCTTCTTGTCGTCCTTCCTGCTTGCAAAAGTCATCTACGTTGATCATGCGATATTCCGTCTACGCGATACCCTTTAAAGTGAAATAAATAAGAATGAATATTGTCTTTTTATACGAACGCGCGAGTGCATTTTTTTTTTTTTTTTTTTTTTTTTTGAAGCTTGAATCGATTATAAGTAATCGTCTCGTTGGTTTTTAATTAAAGAGATTATTTTATTTGGTGGATACGATGCGCGAGAATTATACGTTGTTTTGAGATTCTCTAGTTGGAT
>NC_057697.1:1739847-1746456 GCF_014466175.1 Vespula pensylvanica
CAATAAATAATAATAAGAAAAATATTATAACTTTTCGTGATATCATATATTGATCAAACGTTACGACAAATTTCAAGCAACTTATTAATAATAAATAAAACTCTATTTTTTTGCGTATGTACGTATACCATCATCATCATCATCATCATCATCATCGTCGTCGTCGTCGTCGTCGTCGTCGTCGTCGTCGTCATCATGATGGATAACATAATCGAAAGATATATCGAGGCACGATCACAATCGATTCGAATCGAATGGGTGACCGTTTGAAGGCGTCGTCACAGACAATTTAACACCTGAGACACTTAAATGGTTTGTTAACGCATAATAATATCGTTCGTTCGTTCATTCGTTCGGTCTCAAACAGGATACGGGACATTACAATATGGAAATACAGTGCTACCCACGTAACTGAGCCTGTCATTGAAGAGGTGAACGCCAGAAGAGAGAAGCACTCGAGTGCGGCCAATTTGTTCGTTACTCTTGCTTTCGTTAATAACCCATAAGTATAGTCATGGTCATGGTAAACTGCACTTTACAATCGTTTACGAAATTTATACCGAACGTACAACAAACTTCCTTTCCTTTCCTTTCGTTTTCTTTTCTTTTGTTTTCTTTCTTTTCTTTTCTTGTACATAATATTTCTTTTTTTTTTTTTTTTTATGTAAGTACAGTAGAAATAATCAAAGAATGGATTATAAAATTAAAATAAAAACGTTGGAGTTATAAAGTAAATATTTAAGACGTATTTTAAAACACAGCTGTTGTTTATTGGATAATATTTTTAAAAACGTGGAACAATAAATGTAAAGAAAAAAAGAAACTTCATGAATGAATAATAAAGTCCATACAATATATAAAAGTTACTATTGATTATAATTAATTAACTATTGATTATAATATTCGTGTCGCAGAAAAAAAATATAAAGGAAGAAAAAAAATGTGCGAGACGAAGATTACGATAAATTTAGTCACCGAAGAATGATCTCGTTCGACTTCATTCTGTTGTGCATATGTCCTTGAAGACAAATCCGTGAAATTTTTATGCATTACGCGACCACAGGACGGCCTTGAAGAGGAAAGTAAACCCAAGAAAAAAGTCAACTACGCTTGTGTATTTCTCGAAGAAACTTAGTTCGTAAATTTTCGATATTTTGTCAAGGCCGAAATCAAGGATAGAGAAGAATTATTCGAGTAGGATAATCATAGAAATTAGAGTCGAGGAAATCGTGCATCCAACTAAATCCCCTTCTCACTTCCGGCGGTGAGAGTCACTCTGTTGACAAATGGATCCGTGATTTCCTAACAACTAAGGGAAGGTATATAACCAGTGTTCCCACGATTTCCTATTAACTTATATATATATATGTGTGTGTGTGTGTGTGTGTGTATGTATATATATATATATATATTCTTGCAATCTTTTTAATACCATTAATTTTTCTATAACAAATTTTGATACATTTAATAGAATTTAAAATGCATTCATATCGTATGTTAATGAACGTCTAAATTTATATATTTTGATCGAAAAATATTAAAATATATTTTATACAATATGTAATATATATATATATATTTTTTTCATTTATTAAAATAAAAAGTAAAATATACATAAATGAATATATATGAACCGATTGAAATGTTATGAAAATCCATTAAAAAAAAAAAAAAAAACAGAAAATCAAGTAAAAATTTTTCAATAGACATACCTACGCATAGCATATCTAACGATACAAATTTATATAACAAAATATTGAAAACATATATCGTATCGATTTTTCAAACGCGATCAAAAACACATTCCCTAATTCAATCAGTCTAAACCACCGCTTCTCGTCCTGAATGATTCATGATCGGTCAGCCACGTTTTTCTTGTTCCATGTAATTCTTTTTTTTTTTCCTTTTTTTTTCTTTCGATTCTTTCTTTTCTTTTACATAAAAGCAGGAAATTTCTAGTCGCCCCTTTTTCCTCGTACATATTCACGGTATACGTATAAATGTATGTACACACACGCATATATATATATATATATACACATTACAAATACACATACATTCCATTACGTCCCAGGGGTAATTCCTTTCTGGACGAGTAACAGGCATCAACGGTGTAGTGGTGTGTGTATGTAGTTACTGGCCGATATAAATCACCGAAAAACGGTAATTTCCGCGAAAGGGGAAAATCTGGTCGTCGAACGGTGCCATCGGCAACAGTAACAGCGTTGCTAGTGACGAGAACATATTATTGGCCGAACGATAGGTATGTTGTGTGTTTGACCAACGCTCCCGCAGGCTCGTTTGTCCAGCCACTGTATCACTCACACACAGAAAGAGAGAGAGAGAGAGAGAGAGAGAGAGAGAGATACACAGACACATATATATATATAGATATAGACGTCAACCCCGATACAGAGTGTTCCACATAAACTGATAATATCTAAGAGAATAGATCGTATCGTAATTAAAAATCATAAAGCAATAGTATCAAATTAGATCTAATCGAGTTCGATAAGGATCGTTCCAATAACAAAAATATCTATATTCTTCGATCGTTTCTAACGATAATTCTAACGATGGTAACCGTATCTGGTGACATTTTATATGGATCACCTTGTATATGAATATACATATATCTATAAAACCTATACACCGATTAATAGCGTATAGAAACGTAATATGTTTGGTAATACTACCGTATAATATATGTAAATACGTGCGCGTAGAGAAACATAGAAAATTGTACATGTTATATGAATATGTATATGTGTGTATGTATATATCATATATATATATATATATATATACACATATATATATATGAACAATAATATCTACCTAGAGATATCTAAACTAAACGTACACGTATACATTGATGAACATTATTGTGGGTGGTTAGGAGGATGGACACAGTATGAGAGGGTGGCCCAGAGGGTCCTTTATAGATTTGTAGACGAAACCACGATCACTCGACACTGCGTTTGACCACACCCTCGATTGTGCCAAGATTTATGGACAACCCCCTTCCGACCACCACCATCACCACCGTCACCACCACCACCACCACCACCAACTGCCTTCCTACTCTCCACTCCACTCTACCTCATCCTTTACTCTCCATCTCTCTCTTTCTCTCTCTCTCTCTCTCTCTCTCTCTCTCTCTCTCTATCTCTCTTTCTGTCTCTCTCTCTCTCTCTCTGTCTGTCTACTTCTATCTCTCTCTAGCCTTTAGACTATGCTTCTCTAACAGTACCACCCCATATACGAGCGTCAACCAGCCGCCTTGTTACCAATTCCGATCGACAGTTTGGCTTGTAACTACCGTATCGGACCGTACGTATACCGTCGACATGTAGGACCCTCTCTAACTCGTAAACTAAACGCGTAATCTATGTTACTCGCCATTATCTAAATCATTTGTTTATCAATCTCGATATTTTTTAGAATATTGTGATGACACACATTCACACACACATATATATATATATATATATATATATATATATATATGTACTCATGTGTGTTTTAAAAATAATTAATAATGTATGTAAGTCACAGAAATCTTTTTAACTTTTGTAAATTTTGTTTCTTATTGTTTTCTTTTTTTTTTTTTTGTTTCAAAAAGATTTGCATTTTTCGTCCGATTTTAGTATCATTCATTCGCACTCGTTCATCTTGCACGGTAATGGAAATAGGGACGCTATTGAGAATTAGAAGTTTAGATTTTTTTTTTTTTAGGAAATTATTTGGATAATAAATAAATAAATAAATAAATAAAGGATGCAAAGAGGAAAACAAAAAATTTACTCTATCTAAAAATTTGTTTGAGAACGACTTCCTTATTCGAATAATATCCGATCGGATCGTTTTCTTGGTCAGACGGACGGAAATAAATTACGTTAAAAGGAGTCCTTGAAAGTTTGAAAGCACCTTTGAGAAACAGGCATTCTGTTCGAAGGAGGATTCAGTCCAGTGTCTCTTCGGTTGGACAAACGGGATTAGACCGATACTTTTTCGGTCTCGTGGTTTCTTCAGTAAGAAATTGTTGAGAAGGTTGCTGATGTAGTATCGATGGTAGTAATGGTGGTAGTAAGGAGAGTAGAGAGGGTAGGTAGGTAATGGTAAGGATTAAAGGTCCCCGTGAGGAAGAGATTATTTCTTTCAGATAATCCTTGTGTGTGGCATCGTTCACCAGCTGTCGAGAGAAAACGAAACGGCTGTATTATATACATATGTATTATACTGTACTATACATATATATAAATACATATGTATGTATGTATGTATACCTATACTGAATAAACATAAGACAACACACGGTTTTCGTGTTTCAGAAGTTAATCTTGTTTTCAAAATTCTAAGTATCCGATTTCTTTTCTTTTCTTTCTCATTATGTTTTTAACAAATAATATATGTATATATATTCTTTTTGGTATGGAATAATTAATACATTTATCTCGATCGATTAATTTAGATTCGATCAGAATTTTGTCTAACAATCAAACATCTATTCGATCGATCGATTGTTTTTATAGATTAATTATATATATATATATAGCAGTGTGAAATTTTTATTTTTAACGTTTCTATATAAAATTTGAAGAATAATATTTTTTTTGACGAGAGGTCGCCAAATCAAATTTTCATATCTCAGATGATTATTTTGTTAATAAAGAAACGCAGAGAGGTTGGTCGATTCGTTTTACGAATTGATTATTTTATTTCATTATTAATTAATTTCTCTCTTTCTCTTTCTCTCTTTTAATTAAATACAAATCTCTCTTTTAATTAAATACAAATAATTAGACTCTCTCTCCAATTATTCATGAATATTATTTAATTTATATTTTTCTTCTCGTCTATCTTCAAAAATCATATTCTCTCGACGATATAATCATTAATTTCTGATGCGTCATATTTAGGATGTTCCTTTCTATTGACCTTTGACCTGTTCCCCAGCCCTTATGTCAAATCAACGTAACTCTTAAGGGCGCGATATTTTTCCCCTGGTGTTCAACAACAAGCGCCATTTGGCTTACTTCTTTCCCCTTATGGGAAACTACGATCTTAGTGATTAAGATTATCTTCTTCTTTATTAGACTTAATAAGTTTATCTAATTAGCTTCAACATTTCCTTTTCTTTCTTCTCTTTTTTTTTCACAACACCCAATTATTAACAACAATAGTTGTAATAAAATCATTATGTCTATCTTTTAATCCTATTAATTATTTCATTGAACCTTTCAGTGTCACTAATTTTATCTTTTCTCCAAATTCTTCTTAATTGAAAAATTAATTAAAAAAAAAAAATAATAATAATAATAATAATAATAATGTGATGTGAATTGTCTAATGAACAATTATCATTCTAATTCAATTTAATATTATGACCGAAGCTTCGTGAGAAACTCAAGTTACGTATATCATGTAAAGAAAACGCAATATTTTTGCAACAGCCAAGTTACCTAGCTAGCTAGCTAGCTAGCTAGATAGTTAGTTATCTAATCGGTTAGCTAGCTGGAGAAAAAAGGCAAATAAGATAAAATAAAAAAAAAAAAAATAGAAAAAGGACGAAAAGAAGGAAGGATAGAACGATCGAAAGAAGAAGGTTAAAAAGTTTAGCAAGTATAGAGTATATCCTCGATAGTGACGTATCGACAAGGACGACAAGAAGGACAACTTAGGATGTACTTTTTTTTGCTGATCATTCTCCTTACTTTTCAGTCCCTTTTCCAAGGACCTTCTGTCCGATCCTACAATTAATCTGGAATTGGATAGAAGCTGTTACTCTAACAGATACACCCATATATATATATATATATATATATATATATATATATATATATATATATATCTTTTGAGTCTCTCACACTTTCGACATTGAATTGATGAGAAAGAGAAAGAAAATGGTAACGTACCAATTCTTTGGGCAGAAAACAGTCTCTACGTAGTTAAAGTGGTGGGGGAAATGGTGGACAGGGGTTATGGTGGGATGAGAGGAGGTTTCTAGCTAAGAAGGGTGAGGGTGTTCTCGAGCTCACTCAAGCGAACTATAGTGATCACACAGGACATTGAACATCCCGACGCCGAGTGTGCGCCAAATTATAACTTATTTTATGACTTTTTTGCACTGGCCATTTAACCTGCCCCGAAAAAGGAAAGAAAAAGAGTATAGACGTGCGTCCTGTGACCGAATCATCGTCATTCCCCTTTAACCCTCCTCCTCCGCCAACTCATTCCACTTTCTCCAGTTACTCGTTTTCAGGGTGATAAAAGTATATATCTCAGTGAGAAATTTGGAAATGAAATCAGATCGTAATAACTTCCAATTCGTAAGGTTCGACGCCATAAACTTGTACACGTTGTAATTTTTCCATTGACTTGGAAAGTTTTGTCGAGAGATATCAAGAAGAGAGAAAAAGGGGCAAAAATTATTTTGTTTCATACATAGTAAATGTGTGAATGTATACGTGCGTATACGTGTGTATTTTCTTTTTTTTTTCTTTTTTTCTTTTCATACAATAGATCATGGATCCTTACAAGTTTTTCTCAAACCATCTTCTTTTCTTGTAAACGATATGAAAAGTGTTAGAAAAAAAAAAAAAAAAA
>NC_057697.1:1746466-1757245 GCF_014466175.1 Vespula pensylvanica
ACAAGAAAATAGAAAAGAAATATACGTCTCTTCGTCGATTATGTAAAAAAAAACAAACAGAATGTAAAAAAAATTTTTTTACGTAAAGTCGTGATAAAACAAGACACGTACGTACTAAATACGTACATATAATTATTTTGTTATTCGAAATTATTTATCAAGACCTATAGATGTAACGTAATAATTCGATCCGAGATCAAATGTGAGATTGAAAAAAAAAATGCTGTTTGAGAAATCTCGATCTTTTTCGAGTGAACTTTAGGCATTCTTAACATTCGTCATCGTTCTCGAGTAACAGTGAAAATAGAAAGGTCCTTAGGGAGATTTAAAATGAAAGAGAGAAAGAGAAAGAGAAAGAGGGAGAAGGAAAGAGTGAGAGAGATCGTCTTCCACACCGACGACATGAAATATGAAGACGACGCCGTTTCTTGGCGTTGCGTTGGCTCGATGCCACAAAAGGAAGCGTCACGGCAAATTAATCGGCCTATCTACGAGCACGCGAGATGTGTGATTTAATAAAAAGCCTCCCCTTTTACTCGTACGTACATACGATCGGGGGGTGAAAGTAAGAAGATGAAAAGAGATGGATGAAAGAGTAGGAAAAGCTTCCCTTCTCCTTTCCCCTCTCTCTAGTCCTTCTCCACCCTCTCCTCCATCTTCTTCTCCTCCTTCTCTCACCACCGCTATCATGTGTAATAAGTTTAGTTCCAACGACGACGAAAAAGCCATAAAACGCGACGTGTAAGCTCAGCATGATGCCTCGAACGACGATCCTCAAATTTCATGGATCGTCGTCAGCAGAAACAAAGAAAAATTGTTTAATGAAAATGTTGAGACGGTCGAATGTTTAATAATATAATAATAGATTGATTTGAATCTTTGTCGAAAATAATGGAATCTATGTATATATATATTTATTGTATATGATCAATCAAGAAGCTTAGAGTCTTTAATGTTTGCAATAATTTTTTTTAGCTATTTCTTTTTTTCTCTTTCTTTTCTTTTTCTTAGTAAAATTAAATAATAACAAAAAATATATATATATATATCTTGCGAAATGATTCGATATCGGAAAATAATTTAGAAGAACAATTTAGAAATAATTTGGAAATTACGTGGGATGACATCGTCGGGATGTCTCTCTTACTCGAGTCTTAACGTGGATGTTTTCTACGTGAAACGATTGTTCCTCGAGCGAGCGTACTATAAACGTTAGACGACAGGGGTGGTTTCGAGGTTTCCGAAGGAAGTAAGGAAGTAGGAGGGGTAGGAAGGGAAGGGAGGGTGATTTCGATGTAAGAGTACCGGACTCCTGCAAGGGACGGCTAATTCCACTGTGATCACATCTGATCGATGTCCCGTAACTACTACATCGACTGAAAAACTATTGTCCGTTTCTTAACTTTCTGCCAGTATTTTTGTGTCAACAGGAATTTTTCTTAAACGAGAGAACGACGAAATTCCTTAACATTATTTCATTGAATCGCTGTAAAATTTATTCGTTCATTTTAATCAGATATATATATGTACAATGTGTACGCAATTAATATCCCTAAAATTATAAAAGAATTTAATATAAAATTTATAGACTTAATAATTATTGGGCTAATTTATATTAAACAAAAAAAAAAGAAAGAATACGTATATACTTATAAATAGTTTATTTAACAATGTATGAGAGAGAAAAATGATTCGACTCTCGAAGTCGAATTATCTCGAATTGAGTGTACATGCACGCGACAATATCTTTCCAATGAGAATAAGGTTTTCTGGACCCCCAGCCAGCATGATTCTTTTATTTTAGTTTTAGTCGAGGACCCACGCAATTTGACCCTCCGTTCCGTGGCCTCGAGTTCGGTCCATACGTCTATTTTCACTCGTTTCGAAGGAAGAGGAAAATATTGAGAGAAAGAGAGAGATAGAGGAAAAATAGAAAGAGAGAGAAAAAGAGAGAGAGATATATATATATATATATATATATATCATCGTGGAGGGGATGATAAGAAGGCCACATATGGTCTGTCCACCCTTAGCTACGAGAAAAGAGGGAGAAACTTTGGATTCACGTCAAAGGGATGACTATACTCTCGAGTAAGAAATTTCATGGGACTTTTCTCTTTTATCTTATCTATTCTGGCAATAGATAAACGTATCCAGATAAAACCGAATCACGTACCGGTATCAAATGTGCACGATCTGGCACTCTTTAATTAACTCTCCATCTTAGCTTTATCGTCTTGTTTTTCTCCCTCTACCCTTAGACAGACGGTAATCTCGTGGTGCCGATAATAAGACGAATATCTTAATGTTCTTTTTCTTGATTAAACGAGAGGGAGAGGGAGAGGGAGAGAGAGAGAGAGAGAGAGAGAGAGAGGGAGAGATTATATCATTAATTCATTTTATATTACATAAATATTATTAATGAAATTGTAAATATTTGTTCGTAGATAGTTCGACTGCATGTTCAAGAAAATGTCGTCGTTCGTCGTAATAAAATTTTGAAGGATTACCTCAGAAACGCGAGATCTTTTTTTTTTGCTTGATTATTTATCAAACTAAAAGAAAAAAAAAAAAACAAAAAGAAAAAGAAATCAAATGCTGTCAACTCGCTTGTTAAAAATACACGCAACGTGACTATCTTCAACACATTATGCAATTAATAAGAATAATAAATTCGATCAGAGGGTCTTGATAAAATAATTTCTTTTCTTTTTTCTTTTCTTTCGTTTACAAACTTATTCAACATTCAACGTTCTTGCATTCTCGCGAATTTCTGGAACTTCTTAACATTCGGTACTCGTTCGCATATAATATTCGTCCGAGGGAGATCCTACTGTGATTTCGGACGATGCAATGCTTTTGTCAAGAAGAGAGAGAGAGAGAGAGAGAGAGAGAGAGAGAGAGAGAGAGAGAGAGAGAACAGCTCCTCTTTTGGGTCAAAAAAAAGAATGAAAGAAAAAAGAAGAAGAAGAAAAAAAAAAGACAGAAAGAAGCAAGGATCTCCTTTCTGATTCATTCTCATGGACGAACGTTCTGGCTTGGTATAATGATAAATTATCCGGATTATGAAATATACTGCTAAACCGTGACGGATGTTAGGGTGATACTGGAAGATTGAAGATTCATCTCGAATACGTGATATCACTTGACGAACGATTTGATGTTTTTTCTTCTTTCTTTTTCCTCCTTCTTCTTTTTGTATTTTCTCTTTCTCTCTTTTGGCAAATAAAAAAAAAAAGAAAATAACACGAAAGGAAAGAATGCGAACTTGAAATTAATCGGATTATTTTTCGAAATGCATATTGTTAGAGAGAATAAAAAACACACACGAGTTTGAATAAATATATATATATGTATAGAAGAAAAAAAATAATAAGAAAGGAAAGTTTAAGGAAATAAAAAAAATTTCGATACAAACGAAATTGTATTTTGTAATAATAAATCAAAAAAAAAAAAAGATTCGAAGAAATGCGTCCAAAAAAAAAAAGAAGAAAAATTAAATTAATTGATTCGAAAATGAAATAAAAACAGGAAAAGGCAGAGAAAAATGAAAAAAAAGGAAGAGGAAAGAAAGAAAGAAAGAAAGAAAGAAAGAAAGAAAGAAAGAAAAAAGGGAACTACTTTATATTCCTCGAACATCTTTTCTGATCTTTTCCCGCATTTTTATTGCACTTGCCGTCAGAGTATAAGAATATGTTTTATTTATATTTCATATTTTTTCTCTATCTCTTTCTCTCTCTCTCTCTCTCTCTCTCTCTCTCTCCCCCCTCTTCTTTTTCCTCCTCCTTTCTTCTTCTTTTTCTTCTTTGCTTATGGTGACCACGAGAGAAACACATATTCGTCCTACGAATTTGTTCAGGGTGACCACGAAATATGGACTGAAGATCGGAAATCTCTTCCCCTTTCACGTCTACCCTCTGCACTTTCTTTTCAACCCTCTACCGTTGTACAATTTTCTTTTTCCACCCTTACAACAGGATAAACTTGTTCGCCTTACGTGGAAATATTTTGTCGCAGCCTTTATCGGAAGTATTTACATTCCTCTTTCTTTTTTTCTTTTCTCCTTCTTTTCTTTTCAATTCGAAAAGAAGAAAAAATTAAAAAACAATTAAGACTTACAAAATCGATTGGTTGTATACAGTTGGATTAATTGAAGAGTATATTTTCTGAATTATTTTTCCTTTTTTTAAACAAGACCTGAAAAAAAAAAGAAAAAAGATAATTTTGTTGGCATTGCATCGATGTGTATTCGGGGGCTCAATTGAAAATTAAAAGTAATTCCAAGTAATTAATTGTTAAATACATATATCAAGGTCAATACGCAAACATATGCGTATACATGAAAAAAAGACTATAGTGTCAAGAAAAAAAACGAGAGAAAGAAGGAAAGAAAAAAAGAAAGATAGAAAAAACGAGTAGAGGAGGGTTGTGCGAAACGGTTTACTCGAACCGACCGAATTTAATCTCACATTCTACGAACGTTCAAGAGGGGTTGTTACACGCAATTTGCCACATTTTCTAGTAATGACTCCTATCCACCCTCCGTATGTTTTATGGGGATCGTTTTGGATATGCATAATTTACGGTCCAGTGGTCAAACTTATGAATTATATGATCGTCTTTAAGATTTCCTATATGAGACAATAACTAAAACGTTTTACGAGATCAGGAAACGATAATATAGTTCGAAAAAGAAGGGAAACAATAAGAAAAGAAAAGAAAAGAAAAAAAAAGGAGACAGAAAAAGAATAACGACTAATGATTAACAACTAAAAACAAAACGAAACAAAACGAAACGAAATAAAACAAATCTCAACTTTGTTAACATTCGCACTGGGAACATTATCGTTAAGATCGTTATCATAACCGTGTGAAAGTGCAAGAAGGTAGGAAATCTTTTAAACTGAAACGTGAGCGGAAATTGCGATACAAACTTTAAGAATAATTTCATTGCAAGTACGTGACCCTTGCCCTTACCTCCACTTGCCAATCCCTTTCCTTCCACCCACCCTGGTCCACCTACCCATAGGGCCCATTTGTCCTACGTCTACGACATTGTTTTCTCGCTCTACTTTTACGTAATTTTTATAATATATAAGAGGATTAACGTCTTCATTATGTATACATATATATGTATATATAAAAAATGATTCTTCGAAATCGTTGAAAATCTTCCTAAAAAATGTTCTTATCGATATCATTGCATAATCTTACGTACATGCTCTTTTTTCTTTTCTTTTCTTTTTTTTCTTTTTTTTTTTTTTTTTTTCTTTCTTCACGTTTGATCTCGAAAGTGGACACCCTATATATATACCGTACGATATACATACGTACACGTACATATACGTAAGTAAGTACAACGCGAAGAATCCGTGGGAAGTTCCGGATAATTTGATAAGGAGGATTCATGCCCGGTGTCGAGAGATGTTCCAACGGGTAATATAACATTCTTTATTCCAGACACACGCACGCGATATGGGTTTTAAATTCTGTTACTCCTTTGATGTTACCACCGCACCAAACAAAATTTCGAAGAGCTTGGAATCAGAATTTTCTTCTTTACTTTGAAATCCCCTTACCCGCTTCTCGAACATAAATCCTTGAAAAAAATAAAATAAAAAGAAAAGAGAAAACATAGAGAGAAACAAAAAGGAAAAGAAAACAGGAATCCTTTTCTTTTTCTTTTTTTTTTCTTCTTGAACAAAAAGAAAATTTTCTTTTCTAACCATTAAATGATGACATAAGAAGTGAAAGAAAAAGAGAACAAGAGCTGACATTGTAACTATCGCGAATAAGTAATTTTTCGCGAATTAATATTCAATTAGAGTATTTTAAGATTCAAAGGATACGTAAGTACTTACTAAGATGGAGAATATTTCCCGCGAATAATTTACAGCCAATCGGATTCTTGGCGATTGGTCACGTGACCTCTCCTGTTGTTTGAACGACAAAGATGATAGTGTATTGTTTTTATTCGATATCCTTGTTGTTCTCTATTGTCCCAGCGATCCAACGTTGTTCTTATTTAATTCGAGATTATTTTCAATAAGTGAACGATAATAAAAATGTTCGATAAAGGTCAATAAGTAGATTTCTGGATGTGCCAAATGCGCAACACGTGTGTTTTTGTTTCTATCGGATAGAACGTGAGTAATTCGAGAAGCGTGGCGCGAAGAAGCCGTCTTATAGTACGTTGTTTGTTTCGACGATAATTCGTGTCTATTTCACTTCGTCATTCGATTTGCTATAGGTTATGTTATAACATGTGAAGAAGAAAATCGTAGTGATTAAACGTGTTATCGCTGGTGCAGTTATTTTTCGTGCAGTTTTGTTTTTTAATCTTCGTGTTTTCATCGATCCATGCACGTGACTTTGATAACCATTATCGTTATCGCTACGATCTTTTATTACTTGATTAAGTTCTACGTAGAAGATTGGTTCTACGATTTGGAGTTAGTAATTATATTGTTTAGTTTAATTAGAAGGAGGTTAGGTTTAAGATTGTGATGTTACCACAGTATCTATGTGTATTAAAATGTTATGTGTATATATAAATATTGTTACAGAATGGATTCATCCAAATCGAAAGGAGACAAAGAGAGAGTTGACACGGATGTTTTTGAAATTTCATCGGATGAGTCTTCTACCGAAGAAGAAAGAATAAAAAATTCTTTACCTTTAGGCAATGCTCTGAAACAAAAATATTCTTCTATTAAAGAATATATCAACATTAATTCAAATCCTACAGATAGTGTCTATAAGAAGAAAGATCCAATCTTACTTGATATAAGTATGGAATCAGATTCCAATAATTCTGATAATTTTAATCAATTATCGACTTTGAAACAAGGACAGTCTTGCGTTGAAAAAAGTAGTAGTATTGATATAAATCCTAAACGTAGCTACAAGAAGACTGCTCCAAACGTGTTTGATATAAGTACAGATACAGATTCTGATATCTCCGATGATTTTACTCAATCCTCTTGTGCTTCGCATGCTGCAAGAATGACGTTATTTTCTTGGAAGAAACAAAAACGAGTAAGTGCAGATTCCGAAGATGACAATAATGCTAAAAGAAAAAATATGTCTATAGTTTTCGATAATACCTCAGAATCTACATCAAAAACAAAACAATCCAAAATAAGAAAATTATCAGAACGACAAAGGTTTACAAAGAATAAAGATACACCGATTAAATATTTGGAGCCACCTATTCCTCCCATTATTTCTGAGGAGATCGAAACGAAAGAATTTCCGATGACAGATATAACGCAGCACGAACTAATCATCGCTGGCAGTAAAGTGAAATTTCCAGTGAAGCCGTATCCTTGTCAATTCGCCGTGATGAATATAGTAAGTTTTTCATTGATATTAATTTCTCATTTGATTTATAAAAAAACAATCGAATTAATATAATTATTACTCTTTTCTTTCAGCTTATTCAAAGCTGTACAAAAGCAACCCATTGTCTAGTAGAAAGTCCTACCGGAAGTGGAAAAACTTTGGCTCTGCTTTGCGGCGTACTGGCTTGGCAAGACAGCTACAATGGTGAGTGAATATTCTAAAAGCTTATATTTATAACAATCTAACTAATTCGTTCTAATTCTCAGCAATTTATTATTCGTTATAATTTCACAAATTTCATTAACGTTTCAATGAACAACATTTTTTAAATTCTTATATAATAATAATTAACTTAATTATGGAACATTATTGAGAAGATCGTATAACGATTTAAATCTTTTTAAATTTAGAATTAAAAAAAAAAAAAAAGAAGGCAAGAGCACAATTAAAAGGACATAGGTTCGTCGTAATTGTCTTGTAAATTAACGAGCTACTCCTTCATTCTCGATTGAAGAAAACTATCGTCCAATTAGATAGACATTCTTTCTCTCTCTCTCTCTCTCTCTCTCTCTCTCTCTCTCTCTCATTCTCCCTCTCTCTCCCTCCCTCCCTCTCCCTCTCTCTCTCTCTCTCTCTCTCTCTTACTCTCGTCATATTAATTTGAATTATTAAATCGTTTGTTTCCCCTTAATGGTGGCCCTTATGTACCATCGCCGGTAATTTCGAGTTCGTCTACTACGTGCATGCATGCATGCAGTTAATTGTCATCCGATTTCGCGCAATTTCTAAACAATTAGAGTAGACTTCGTTTAGAGATATACGTCATGGTACCAGTTCACGAACGTCACCGAAGTATATTATAATTAGAGAATCTTTCTCATTAAATTAATTATTGGTATTTGTTAATCGAATTAAGGTATTGATATTTTATTTAATAATTCTTTTCTTCTTATTTTTCTTTTTCTTTTTTTTTTTTTTTTCTTTATTTCATCTCGATACACATAAGAGAAAGAAAGTACATTCTATTAATGTTATAATATTCTAAGTCTATGTCATGTTTATTTATAGATAACTCGTGTACTCTATGTCTCTTTTAAATTATTCCTAATTGGCTCGATAAACTATACCATCGATTTCTAAGTGTAGAGATAAAAAGTAACGGTAAACGAATATTTCTTTCTATTAAATAATTAACTTTTTCTTTATCACGTAACATGATTCTATCTTTATATGTATACAAATATACGGAAATACCTATCATCTTGAATTATTATATAATTGATTATATTAAGATAGATTGTATTAACGTAGGGAAAAAGATTTTAAACGAACATTTGATTCGTAGGAACTTTTTTTTTTTTTTTTTTTATAATTAATCTCATCCCATACATACATACATACATACATGCATACGTACGTACATATATCTTTATTTTATTTTATTTTATTTTTTATTTTTTTTTTTTTTTGTAATATTACATTTATAATTTTCCTTTATAATTTATTTAGAAAATATTTGAAGAGTTTATATATATACACATATATATTTATGAAGGAATAATATGTATACATACATACGTACGTACGTACATATATATGTACGTACATATATTCGTAATAAAATAGAATAGATGCGAATAATGTAGTAAACGGTACGTGATCGAACCAACGAAATCGCTATGGTGCAATAATGGCTCGAAATTTAATCCGTCGAACACGCAGCGTTCACGACGAGGAGGAGTCTGGAGCATTGCAAACATTCGGGAGGCAAACGATCGCGTGCCATTTCGAGGCTCACGTCAAATTAAACGCTCCCCGACGTTAACGTCAAATTTGCGTGTTCTACTCTCTCTCTCTCTCTCTCTCTCTCTCTTTCTCTTTTTCTTTCTCTTTTTCTCTCTCTTTTCCTCCTTTTTTCATTTGTAATATTTATATATATATATATATTTTTCTATCGGAATACCAAAGTCACAGTCATCCGACGAATTCCTCGTATGAAAAGCAATTATTATTATTTATAAAAAAATGTTTACATATTGAATTTTTTTCGAGTACGAAAAAAATGTGTAGTTTCGTTCGTGAAAAATATTAAGAATGTATCAGGTGACAAAACGTTTATTTAGAATCAAATAATCTAATGTTCGCGCGAAGTATTAAAAGAGAATATCGTGTATTAAGAAAATATCTTAAAAGGATTAATACTTTAGGACAATATTAAGCCTTAAATAACTATAACGTTTCTCCAATGTGTATGTTAAATAAAAGTAATATTCATGAAATATTAGGTGACATAACGTTGACATTATAACTACAGAAAGAGATAAGGGATTAAAATATTATCGAGATATTACAACAACAAAAAAGAAAAGAACGCGAATAAAATATTTCGAGGAGGAAAAAAGGAAGAAAGAAAGTAGGAAAAAAAAAAATATTTGAATTTACAAGAGACGATAGTAAATTAGAATGATATACATAGATACGATGGCACAGGTTGGTACCTCTACTTGAATAAAATTTATTTTCATATCCTCGCGAAGTTGACACAACCTGAAGAGAATATAACTCTACCTGTATCTATCTATATACGTATATATACACATACATATTATTTGGTGGGCCGATACATACAATTTTGATAATTAGGTAAACGAGAGAGTGGAAATAGGGAAATAAAAAAAAGAAAGAACGAGTGCACCCTCGCGTTCGGTTCGTGGTACGACCGATTGTAGTAGGCAGATATAACTGTGTCACCATAGTTCGGGGCCACCTGAGTTATCCTTCTTTTTCTTCTTATTTTTCTTTTTCTTTTTCTTTTTTTTTTTCTTTCTTTCTTTTTTCCTCTTTTTACCAGCTTATAATTTCTTTTATGCTTTAAAACCCGGCCACCGTCACGCTCTGTCTGAGGTCGAGTGGTACTGCTAGCCGCGAAATTGTAAACTTAGGCAAACGGGGAGACGACGATGACGACGACGACGACGACGACGACGACGACGACGACGACGACGACGACGACGACGACGACGACGACGACGACGACGACGATGTTTGAGAGGTCGCATAAATTAGGTGCTCGAGGAAGAATGGAAAATCTTTCTTTCCCATCCGAGACTCTCTGGTAGTTTAATCGATAAGATTCTCGCTCGACGAGTAGGGGTGTCGCGAGATTTATCGCTTACTTTCCTCTTCCTCTTCCTCTTCCTCTTCCTCTTTCTCCTCCTCCCCTTCTACCTTCCACTACCATCACCACCACGACTACCACCCCCCTTTCTGTAAAAAGAGGCCACGAGTCCTTACTCTCCTTTTTTCCTACTCAAATTAATTCGAATCCAATTAGTTCCCTTCCTTCTTGAATAATAATCCTACCGTTTGACATTTTATGTAATACGATGAGAGAGAGAGAGAGAGAGAGAGAGAGAGAGAGAGAGAGAGAGAGAG
>NC_057697.1:1757367-1761599 GCF_014466175.1 Vespula pensylvanica
TTTTTTTTGTCGTTAATTCGAAGGACAAATAATTCGAATTTTTGTTGACTTCTTTCATAATATAATAAAATCGACGATTTTTACATGACAAAAAAAAAATAAAGAAAACAAACGGATAGGAGAAAGAAAAAAAATCGTGTGTAAATTCGATAAGAAATGAGAGACATGAGAAGATATTGTTAAGAACCTCGCGACGAATTTAGTTTTATAATGGTAGTTGGCTAACGCTAGCAAAGGGAGACGACGACATCGAGAGGGTAAGAGGAATAAATTTGGAAAGTTTATCGCGAGATCGCATGCTTGCTAATGTCACTTTATTATTACTGGCGAACATCGTCGTCCTCGTCGTCCTCGTTGTCCTCGTCGTCGTTGTCCTCGTCGTCTTTGTCGAATGAAGACGTCGGGAAGGACGAAGAGAAAGAGAAGAAAGACCGTTTTACCTGGTGCCGCTCTCGCGAGGGAGGAGAAGTTCGCAATATAACCGGTAGCAAAAAGAAAAAGAGGAAGTGGAGGTGGAGATGGTGGTAGAGGAGATGGAGGAGGAGGTGGAGTGCCTATTGTACGAGGGAACTTGGAAAGTCATAATAATTATCGGCGAACGTGGAATTATACATTGTGTCTCCCATAGTCTTCGAGTCGTCGCCATTTTGTAGCTTCAGCATGCAATCACCTTTTTTCTCTCTTTCTCTTTCTTTCTCTCTCTCTCTCTCTTTCTGTCTAGAAACTTCCTTTTTTGTTATTATTCTATTACAAGCATTTTATTATTTCATTGAATTAAATATTATTTTGCGCGTTTTTACATGTTTCGTCTATTTCTAATCTTTGATTTATCTTTTAAATATATATTTATTTATTTTTTTATTTTCATACGAGCTTCCATCTTTCTTCGTTCTCATCGTGCCAAGCTTAGTTTCCATTTGTTATCATATCTATATGTTATTATTACATTATCATGATCGTTAAGAAACTTTTTATAGGAAGATCGTCGTTAATGTTTTATTTTATTGACATTCGTTATTAAGATGTTCGTTGTTTTCTTTTTTCTTTTTTTTTATATATATATATTTTTTTATTTTCTTTATTTTTTTATTTTTTTTTGTATACATCCCACCACTGTCATCACATCCCACCCCTTTACCCATTACTATCTAATCCTTATGCCATCACTATCAAATAAATTTTTCTAAATATTCAGGATCGCGCTTTTTAATCAATTTAATTCCCATAAGGAAGGAGAATATTTTCCATCGGTATTCCGTACTACACATCAGATCGATTTATAAATTATTGGCCCCATTAACCATCGTCTCCCACATAATCAATTATTCGCCGGGCGTCGCTCGCTCGGCAATTTTCCTAGCTGCGGTTTATCGTCGCGAAACTTCATAAACGAGCTGTTCTACTAAACACACACACGCACACACGCACACATACAACACGACGTATCAGAGAATATCAGTATACTCTATTTCCCTCTTGATGTTGATTTAACGCTTTTATCGGATGATAAAATATCTCCCATGAGAAAACGAGAGGAAGAGGAGGAAAAAAAATAAAAATTAAACGAAACGAAACGAAACGAAAGAGACAGAAAGAGGGTAAGAGAAAGAGAAAGAGAGAAGATTGAACAGAAAAAGAGAAAGAGGGAGTCTCTCTTATTGTAAAGAAAAGCGTATGCGTATATAGGTGGAAGACGTGAGATCCGTTGGACCCGCATGCGGACCTTATTGTGTCGCAAAAGGGCGTATACGGTAGGTACCTTAATGTCGGCATGGATGAAAGCGTGGGCCCTCCTTTGTCTTTTCCTTCGCGAAGCTGCCACAGCAAGTAGCCGTGCTCTGCGGGTAGCCCTGCACCATTCCAGGGCTACTGTTCTTCGATCTCTCTTTCTCTCTCTCTCTCTCTCTCTCTCTCTCTCTCTCTCTCTCTCGCGCGCACATACACACACACATACACATACTCTCTTTCTGTCTTTTTTTTTTACTCTCTATGTCTTTCTCTTTCTTTCGGATAGTTTCGCGAATCTTTTCGTTCGAATTCCGTTAGAGGAACATTTAGCTGAGAAAAGAATTCGTTGGAATGGGTAATCTGAGATTTATTTATTTTAATTAATGATCGTTGTTTTTTATTCTTTATTTTTCATCTTCTTTTTTCATTTTTTTCAAATACAAGTTCGTACAGTACGATTTGTTTAAATAATAGATCGTAATAAGAATTAAAGTATGTAATAATAGTTTGAAATTAATATATATGTATATATATATATATATTTATAATATAATTATAAATGAGTTAATAGAAATAGAAATAGATACAGATAGAGAGAAAGAGGGAGAGAGATTGAATAATACTGAACTGATGGTACAGGTCAAGAGAGAAAATCGACGAATAATTTTATAGACTAATAACAATTATTATTATTATTATTATTATTATTATTATTATTATTATTATTATTATTATTATTATTATACTAATTACAATTATAATAATAAGGATACAGAACTTAATTTATAATTAACACAAATTTTTAAGAGAAAGAAAGAGAAATAATAAATTTAGAAAGATCACAAAATTAGTTGAAACATTAGGTCAATCAAAACAAAGAAAGAAAGAGAGAGAGAAAAGAAACAAATTATCTATAGATTTCATATTATCATTATCAAAAAAAAAAAATAAATGACAGATTAATCAAATAAATATAAATAATCATATTGATCAATGATAAAGGATAAAAATACGTACATAGTTATAAAAATTAATGTAAAACAAATAGAAAGAGAGAGGTGGTGGATGGTTCAGCTTAAGAAATGGAAGATAAGAGGACCCCCCAAAGTCACGCTGGGCGCCGCAACTTCCCAACCACTTCTGAACTTCTCTCTCGGGTGGTCCAGAACGTTCTCCAGCTCCTTCGTGATCCTTCTTTTATAGGGACCCACTCTCTTTCTTCTCCTCTTCTTCTTCTTCTTCTTCTTCTTCTTCTTCTTCTTCTTCTTCTTCTTCTTCTTCTTCTTCTTCTTCTTCTGTTTCTTCTTCTTCTTCTTCTTCTGTATCTCTTTCTCTCTCAGATCCTTTCGATCCTTTGATCGAGCAATGGAACTTCCTTTCCGCGAACGCATTTTCAGAGTTCCTTTCTTATCTTTCTTCTATACGCGTCGATGCATCTCATGGGGATTACTTACGATAGGGTACGCGTGTGTATGTATGTGTGTATTCTTATGGGAAAGCTAAAATATTTATGATTTTATATATGTGTGTGTGTATATATATATGTGTGTGTGTGTGTGTGTGTACGTATGTAAGATCGTGAATAATTATAATAGATATTTTACAATATATATTTTATACGATTTTTTTAATCGTGATTGATATTTGTAAGTGAAACGTTGAAACATTCTTTATTACTAATTGAAATCTATTATTGATGCGAAAGATTTTTAATTAGTACAAAAGATTTTTAATTACGATTGATCGACGCATTCGTAATTATTATGAAAATATATTAATTTATATATACGTATCTTATATATATATATATATATATATATATATATATATATATAGAGAGAGAGAGAGAGAGAGAGAGAGAGAGAGATTAAAAAATAAATAATTTTTTCCTTTCTCATTCTTAAAAAATTATTAAGCGAGTTTCTCTGATCTAAGATTAGAACAATAACATTAGTTTCTAATTACCGTATTATAAATTTTTCAATATTCGCGTATACGTATAATTGTTACATTTATTTATAACGTGAGCATATTGTAAGAAATGTTAATTCGCGGCTTCGATTTCAACTATATAAAAAAGAGAGAGAGAGAGAGAGAGAAATAAAGAAAAAAATAAATAAAAGAAAAAAATGCATGGTAAAAACACGGTACTCTAGCATTTTGTTCAATCGCCAACGTTTACGTAGACATTTCGTGATGTAAAAAAACGGAAAAAGAAAAAAAAAGGGAGAAAAAAATCGACAAAAAAGGCAAATGAGCAACAACTTGCCACGAGTTAACAACAAAAATAACAGCAACAAAAAGAGAGAGTTCGACGCGTCGTTAAATCGTCGAAATCGTTTTTTCTAATCGATTCTCTCTCTCTCTCTCTCTCTCTCTCTCTCTCTCTCTCTCTCTCTCTTTCGATTTTTACGCAAACGAGTTGGTCAGTTGGAAAATGTTTTATTTTTCTTCTCTCTTTTTTTTTTCTGTTTCATATTTTATTTTATTTTATTTTATTTTAT
>NC_057697.1:1761706-1789905 GCF_014466175.1 Vespula pensylvanica
TTTTTTTTTGTTTTATATAAAACCTCGATAGAATCGCAGATGTTGTTTTCTATTCGTCAGCACCATGTAGTTAACAAATTTGAAGCCGCTGTCAACTTTCGCTCACAGATTGACGGCTAAAAAGTGACCTTTCGTTCGAAGTCCCTCGTCGAATTGAAAATCGAATCGCAATTGAATCGTGATCGGACCAAGTCAAAGCCTCGAATAGAGTTTAATCCGTTAGCATGATTTAAACGTGCGCGTGAAATCCTTTCTATACAGGTATGCATATTGTATCCTTACTATAGGTATCGATATCAATAGTTATAAATATTTCTTTGATATATCTGACTTTTTGTTGATCACTTTTTTGTTCATATTTCTAAAATTAGTTCGATATTATAATTAATATTAAATAATAATAATTATTAATATACATACATATATATATATATATAAATTAATAATGAAAATAATTTTTTTTTATTTTTTTTTTTGTTATTATATATTTAAATTACTCGTATCTATATATTCGTATAAAACGAATGAAATCAATATCTCCTTTTTTTCTTTCTTTTTCGTTTTTTGAATATTAAAGAAATTTTAACACAAAATATCTACGAAAACGGTAATAAAATAAATAATATTAAATACGTATAAGCAATCTAGCCATATATTTGTAAAAAAAAAAAAAAAAAAAGAAAAGAAAGAAAGAAAGAAAGAAATGAATTCTTATTTATTACAATAATTAATTAAACAGAATTATACGCGTTAATATAATACACAACTCTGTAATATATTTCATACATACTAAAGCTTCTTAAATCTTTTTCTTTTATCTGTTAAAGTAGAAACAGTACTTGGATATATACTCTTAAAGAGCGTACGAAGAAGAACGAGATAGACATACTCTATCTTTCTCTTTCTTAAACAAATAAGAAGAAAAGGGTTCAAAGCAATGAGGAAGAGAGAGAAAGAGAGAAACAGAGAAAGAGAGATAGAACGATCGGTAGTCGAGCCGCTTAGTTAAGTGCAGAAACTTCTCCTGTGCATTCTAAGCTGCATATGCACTTCCCCATACGCGTATACACTAACACGAATAAACGTACATCTACACATACATACATACATATATACACAATGGTATACAAATTTATAGCGTGCATACGCACAATATGCGTGCACACGAAGTTAAACAAAAGGTGCTTTACTTGGCCTAGCTACTGCTGTCCTTCTTCTACTAACATACACATGCATACACACATATATATATATATATTTCTTATTCACTAGAAATATAAACGTATGTGTATATGTGTGTATAGTGGGTCCATGATTCCGCCGATCATGAATATGTATTGGAACATTGCGGAAGATAGGCATAGAAGCGATGCGAATTCTACCGAAATTTATATGTGTGTATGAGAAAGAAAGAGTGAGGGTGAGTGAGATGAAAGAATGAGACAGAGAGAGAGAGAGAGAGAGAGAGAGAGGGAATACTTGTTCTCTGTACACTGTGAATGTGTATGTCTTTTTCTAGCGGAGCGTGTGAGTAAGATCAAAGAAGCCGCTCGTGGTTCACCCTCTCTCTCTTTCTCTCTTTCTCTTTCTCTATATCTATCTATCTTTCTCTTTCTCTTTCTCTTTCTAGTGGCTACATACACGCATTACACGCCGCCATATCCTTTCCTTCCTTCTACTCCTCCCTTCTTCCTTTCTCACACATTCACATACACATACACATTCTCATTTGCTCGCTCACTCACACACGCACACACGTTCCTATACGTGATTTTACATTTCTCTTTATTTTTATCTTGTGATAATCGTTATGTCTCTGTTTTTATATATATATATATATATTTTTTTTTTTGCTTTTTTAACGTGCTGTTATTTTATTTTATTTTTTATACGCGTGTACGGTAATGCACTTCTGTCTCTTTCTCTATCTTCTTTCTATATTCCGATAATCGTATTATCCTCTCTCTTTCTCTCCCATTCGAAATAATTAATAATAAATTTTGTTGTATAGTTTGAGATTCCTTCACCCTTCCTCTATATGTTTCATTTTTCATAGTATGTTAATCCTATAATTTTTTCTCGGACGATTTTCAACTATTCATTTTCTCTTTGAATATGAAATTGTTTAGTTACACTTTTACTCGCTCTCGATTCTTTCTTTGATCTTTTTATAAAACATGATTGATAAGTAATATAAAAATAGATATTGTTACTCGATGTGTAAATAAAAATAAGTGAGAGAATTCTTAAACTTTTTTTATAGATCAAAGAGAAAGAATAGAAAAAAAGAAAAAAGAAAGAAAGAAAGAGGGAAGGAAAGAATTTACGGAAACGGAAGTTTGAAACGTTAGTACTATCGAGAAAACGTTTACGTCGCGATAATGTACTCGCAAGACAAAGAAAATTTTCTATTTTCTCTATCTCTCTTTTTCTTCCCCCTTTTCTCTCTTTCTCTATCTCCTAAATGCAAGTAAATGCTAATTAATGACCGTTAATCGTCTTAATTACCACTCTTAAAGTTACTGCTGACGATCAACGATGCCTCTGGTACTCGAGAATTTAAAAACGAACTATTATTTCTCAAAGTATTACCTAACTCCATTTTCTTTCTTTTTTCCCTTTTCCTCGTTCTTTGCTTTATTTGAATAAATAATAAAAATAACATCTTTTAACAAAAATTTATTGTAATGTAATTTTTAAATTAATTAAATTGCAAATATCTACAAATTAATTTAATATAAAGTTAGAAATGAAAAAAAAAATACATCTCTCTCTTTCTCTCTCTCTCTCTCTCTCTCTCTCTCTCTCTCTCTTTCTCTGTGTGTGTGTGTGTGCAACTAATTTTAACTTAATTTAATTTGGAAAAATGGAGTTTTGGCTTATAACTTTTTTCTTCTTTTTTTTCTCATTTTCTTATTAACAATTGTCACATACAAATAGAACGAGTTTTTCTCGTTCTGCTTCTCGTTCCGCAAACTCACTTTTTTCCCACAGTTCACCACAGGGTGACTCTCCTTCAGAACAAAATCGATCCATCCGGTCTCTCTGTCTCTCCGATTAATGTTTGAGCAGCCCGCCGAACCGAAATTCTGTCCCTAGAATTGAAGTCCGACGAAACCAGTGGCACCCTCTGTTCGAATAACGAGGAAACCTCTCAACTCTCTGGCTTTCCAATTATTCGAGACACGAACCCTTTCTAACGGGTGACAAAAAATTACTTATTATCAAAAATAATTTCTTGAAATTTATTCACTCGTCTTATTCTAATCGTACGATTAGACGAACGAGATTCCTCCAGATAGAATTTTATATAACGTTTTTCTTCCATTTTATTTTTAACTAAATATCAAATTTTTTGTCTCTCTTTAATTTTCTCTTTCCTCCTTCTATCTTTTTCCTCGTATCGTCATTTCAATTAAAAATCAAATTTATTACATCTTTCTTCGACTTAATTTAATATCAAATTGTTATTCTTTTCATTAGAAATTCTCTTTTCTTTCGTTCGAGCTCTTAAAAGTAAAAAATAAAATAAAATAAAATAAAATAAAATAAAATAAAATAAAGAATGATGCGATTTAATTATTTTCATCGAGAGGATAGATATAAGATGTGTCACTTGTTCGTTAAAACGTGTATTGGAAAATAGAATGGAATAGGATTTCACGTATAACGAAAGATTACGTTCGATCCATTAAATTCGAATTCGTATTCGGGTATCGTTATCAAATTAGATAGTAGTAGTGGATAGATGGCTAGATAGAATTGGTCGAAATGAAAATGGAGCAAAGATCTCATTAACGTTGGTGTTCTTCGACGCGCTTTACTCACGAGCCATTTCTAAAAGCACGAGAAGAGTCGAGCGAGTTGAACTGAACGACGCCAGTGAAATGCCGAGCCTGTTTTATTGACTCGAGCAAACCGCGTTGGCAAAACGTTTTATTAATTTAAACTTAATGATAGACTCTATAAATGCCTGTATTAAATATTATTTTTTTCTTTCTTTCTTTTTTACATCGAGTAATTAATCTACGTGCTACCTCTATTACATATTTTATTATAAGATTTCATTTCTCGATCGTGTTAAATTTGAGATTTTATAAAAAAAGAAAAAAAAAAACAATTCGATCATTCGAGTCCATTGATCATTGATAAATTAAACATAGGAATTCATTTTGTATACGTCGATATGTACGGTTGATATTTTTGAATAACTTTTTTTACACATCGTATCATCGTAACCATTAAAACGCGATATTCAATCTCCAATGTTAGAAGTATTAATAAAATTGGAAGAAAAAAAAAAAAAAAAAAAAAAGAAAAAGAAAAATCGTAGAAAAGCATAGAAAACTAGAATAAATATCGATATCATTTCCGCGTATGATACCGCGTAGAAATACGAGATTATTATTATCGATTTGATAACAACGGAAGGACAAACACGAACTGGCAAATAGGAGAAATGGAAATGTAGGGAGTCGAGTAGGATTCGAAAGGAAACAAATTCGTTGAGAGAAAGAGGAATGAAGGGAGGGTGTGAGAGGTAGAATGAAAATAGAGAGAAAAAAAGAGAGAGAAAAAGAGAAGAAGATAGAAAATTCAAGAAGAAGATAAAGAAGAAGTATAGAATGAGACAGAGAAAAAGATTTCGACTGACAGAGAGAGGATCATTTCTTCTCGTGTTTGTAATGTTTCTCTCTCTCTCTCTCTCTCTCTCTCTCTCTCTCTCTCTCTCTCTCTCTCTCTTTCTCCTTTTCTATCTCTATTTCTATCTCTTTTCTCAGTACTTCTTCCGGTTGCACCAAGTAAATGTGAAAACATCGTCGTAGGGCGCGCATCGATGCACAACTCGGTGTATTGTTCTCTCGACAACTATTAGAGAAGGAAAAAAGAGAGAGAGAGGAAGTATAGTAGATATATAAATCTTCTGTGGAAAACGAATCGGAACGCGAAAATCCGAATACTCTCACCTCCTTTCTCATTCTTTCTCTTTTCCAAGCGCATTTTTAATTTCCATTGTCCTAGAGGACGTCTCCTCGATGTCGCGTTGCATCTGCCTACGACCACGAGGATTCTATCTCTCTCTCTCTCTTTCTATGTGTATCTATCTGTCTATCTATTCCATCTCTCTCGCTCTGGCTCTACCGCATCATTATATGCACTTTAGTCACGTGATAGGAACTCCTATCAACCCCATTCTCTCTCTCTCTCTCTCTCTCTCTCTCTCTCTCTCTCTCTCTCTCTCTCTCTCTCTCTCTCTGTCTGTCTGTCTGTCTGTCTGTCTGTCTGTCTGTCTGTCTGTCTATGTGTGTATATATATATATTTCTCTCTCTATCTCTATCTATCTCTTTCTTTTTCTAGTTGATACCCGTATCTTCTATCTTTCTCTTTCCATTTTATTCCTGCATTTACATCTCCATTTTCTCTCTCTCTCTCTCTCTATTTTTTCTTTTTTTCTTTCTTTCTTTCTTTCTTTCTATTTTGTTTCTACATTTACATCTCTCTCTCTCTCTCTCTCTCTCTCTCTCTGTCTCTCTCTCTCTCTCTCTCGTTCTTGTTTTTATCTATATTTCTTTAGTTTCTTTCTTCTCTTTTTATTATACACATTGTATCTGTTTTATTGCCTAATATTTTTATTCATAATATCTATCTATCTATCTCTATCTGTCTACCTGTCTTTCTCTTTCTATTTAGTTTCTACATTTACGTCTCTTCTTCATCTCTCTTTCCTTCCCCTTTTTACGCGCACTGCATCTATTTTATTTCACAATATTTTTATGCTCGCAACAACGAATATCTATCTTTCTTCTTTCCATTTATTTCTAACATTTACATTTTAATGCTATCTTTCTTTCCCTCCTTCTCTCTCTCTCTCTCTCTCTCTCTCTCTCTCTCTCTCTCTCTCTCTCTCTCTCTCTTTATCACGTTTTCTACGTAAAAACTCTTCACTTTCTTTTCTCATTCTTTTTTTTGGTAAACAGACATCGCATACATTTTATTGCATAATATTTTCATATCGTAATATCTATCTATCCGTCTTACCGCCGTACTAAATATATAAACAATTAATAATTCCATAGGCATCAAAATTAAGACAAACAAAATTTCTCCCTTTATTCATCTTTCTCTTTTTAATTTCATTTCTACATTAATATCGTTATCATTCCCTTCAACCCTCTCTTTCTCTCTCTCTCTCTATTTTCTCTTCATCCTTCTCTTATTAACATTCCGCATTTTTCTTTTTTATCTTAATCACTTTTAAAACGTACGAGAGTAGAAGAAGAAGACGACGACGACGACGACGAAGAAGAAGAAGAAGAAGAAGAAAAAGAAGAAGAAGAAAAAAAAAGAATAATAAGAATAAGAACATGGACAGGCGAGATGCATTCTAGGTGTAGGCGAAGCCACCCCCACATCTCGGCACTAATTAACCGATTCTCATTACGTAGTCGCGTTACGAGGTTGCATTTAATGAGACCACCGTCGGTAGGTACCGGATTCCTCTCCTCTTTACCTCTCTCCCTTCCCTCCTTCTCGTTCTATCCCTACCTTCCTCATTCTTATTCTCTTTTTTCATCTACCATTACATACAGTCAGCCATTTCTCATTTCTTTCTTTCTTTCTTTCTTTCTTTCTTTCTTTCTTGCTTGCTTGCTTGCTTGCTTGCGTTCTATTTCTTTGATTCGTCTTTCTCCTTCTTGATCGACGCGTCACTACGTCGATCGAGTTTAATCATGGATGGAAATACTTTTTCCATTTCCAATGAAGATATAATTTCTTTTACTACAATGTTTTAATTGAGAGAGAAAAAGAGAAGGAAGTGAAATATCTGAGACATCGAATTAAACTTCCCGATTTCACATTCTTGTTCTCTAATAATTTAGAAAGATAAATAGATAAATAGATAATATTCGTGTTGATTATATACCGATTAAAAGCGAAGTAAAATGTCTAAAGTCAAATTGATATTTCGATTTCGATTTCGATTTCGATTTCTTTGTTTTTTTTTTTTTAATTACTTAGAAAAAATAAATGGATAAATAGATAAGATTCGTTCTAGTATAAACTAATTAAAAGAGAAAAAAATAGAGAGGGAGAAGTAAAATGTCTAAAATCAAATTGATCTTTTTTTGTCTTTTTTTCTTATATAGATAGATAGATAGATAGATAGATAGATAGATAGATAGATAGATAGATAGATAGATAGATAGATAGATAGATAGATAGATAGATAGATAAATAGATAAAAAAGTTATATTCGTAAAAGATGTAAAAGAAATGATATAATAAAAAATATTACCGGTGTTAGATGTAAAAGGGAAAAACGGAAACGATTTTTTTTTTATTTTGTAATTAAAATAGGTATACAATAATCATGATACAAAGAGAAAAGAAATATACCTATAGAGTGTATAATTTTTAAGTTAGACATGAATATATACTAATTAAATTCAATTATAGAACGGATTGAGATCATAGATGACACACGTTTTCAAGAATATAAATCAGACTTTGGATATACGTTTATTTCAAAGAAAGAAAAAATAACTGTTCTCGTTTTAATTAGAACATTAAATAATAGAGAAAATTTAAGAATTAGATATACCAATTACGTCTGATATATGAATAATTTTTATCAGCGTTAGAACTGGAAGATAGAAAGAGGAGGATCTAATGAAAATCAGATATACTATTTACGTCGATTGAACGGAGATAAAAATACATCGTTCTTTTCGTATTATTGTTAAAGCAAGTTCCAAATTTAAAAATTAAACGAAATGTAAAATTAGATCGAATATTATTATTATTATCGTTAACACGAATGGAAATTAAAAGAGAGGAAACAAAAATAAAAATTAAAAATATAAAATTGATTAAATTCAACCAAGAATAGAGAAAGGTAGAGAGATAAAAAATTATATTTATTATTAAATACCAAAGTACGTTCTAATTAAAATCATTTACACCTACATTTGAAAAAATATAGATAGAACTAATTAGATGGAATGAAAAGTATTACGTTCGTATCATTGTTCACGCACATAGAAATTTAAAAAGAATAAAAGCAAAAAAGAAGAAGAAGAAGAAGAAGAAGAAGAAGAAGAAGAGGGGTAAAAGAAAGAAAAAAAAAAGGAAACGCTTGATACACTAATTAAATTCAACAGAAATAGGGAGATAAAAAAAAATTGTAATTATCGTTAATACTATAACATCTTCCAATTAAAAGCATTTATACTTGCATTTAAAAATTAGATCGATCTGATTAGATGAGAAAAAAGAAACATATATTCCTATTATACTATTAACGCATATAGAGATTAAAAGAGAGGAAAAGAAAAAAAAATAACAGGAACATTTGATACATTAATTAAATTTAACCGAAAGAAAGAAAGAGAGAGAGAGAGAGAGAGAGAGAGGGATAGAGACGAGGGGGAGAGAGAGAAAAAAAAATATTAATTATCATTGAAACTAAAATATCGTCTAATTAAAAACATTTATATCTACATTTGAAAATTATAGATAGAATTGATTAGATAGAAAAGAACATATTATGTTCCTATTATTGTTAACACGTATAAGAATGTAGAAATTAGATGCACTAATTAAATCGATTAAAAAGAGACAGAGTGAGAGAGAGAAAGAAAGAGAGAGGGAAGGAAGAGGTAGAGAGAGAGAGAGATAGAGAACCTCTTTGTTAAGATCGGCCCTTCACATCCTTTCGTTTTATATTCGTAAATGGCTCGGTGATAAGCGACGTTCGGTCTGTACACGATGGCTCCATGTAATTGCTTTGCAACACTGTTCGGAACCATATAATCGCCGCGCAACCGTATGTAATTGCACCGCTAACAAGCTCCCATTGTTCGATCTCGTTGTCTACGAATAATGGAAGGATCATCTTCCATGATGCTGTCTTTAGAAGGTAATAGTTCGATATCGATTTATATATCTATCCATATTTACATCAATATCTGTTTGTCGATCGATCGATAATATTTTTTCTATTTACTTATCATTCCTATTCATATCTTTATTTATTTAACTAAATCATCGAGAAGAACAAAAAAAAAAGAAAAAAAAAAAGAAATCCATTTTCTTGTCCCGTATCAATGATATTTAATTTGAATTCGATGCGTTTTCTTCCTCTCATTAAGATTATAAATCTTTCTCAAAGCATATGTTATTGTATAAATTTCATTCAAAAAAAGTTTCTATTACGTTCTATATATATATAAAAAAAAAAACAAAAAAGAACTCTTATCGTAATATATATATATACCAAGTTTCACTGATTACAATTAAATGCTTCTGTATAATCGAACAAGCAAAGAATGACGAAAGCGTGTCTTCGAGGTTTCCTAGAAACAAAAGTAAATGAATAAAAATATAAACAAAAAAACCATAATAATAATAATAATAATAATAATAATAATAATAATAATAATAATAAAACAAAAAAAAAGAAAATGTATGAAACTAGAACCAAAAGGAAATGTATCAAGCTACTAAGTAAATCGATGTGATATCGGTCTTGGATCTAAGACAAGGTCCATGGACGATCGCACATGTCGTCTTCGTATTCCCCGATGGAAGCCAAAGAGAAAGAGAAAGAAAGAAAGAAAGAAAGAAAAAAAAGAAAAGAAAAGAAAAGAAAAGAAAAGAAGGAAGAGGAGGGCTGCACCCAACGACGGGACTACTCCGGATGGCATTCGACGTTCGACTTCGCGCTCTTTGTCGTTAGAGGTGGATAGGTTCCATCGCACACAAAGTGGCCTGGTGTATATTGTCCTTCTACCCAGGAGGATCCTGAATTCCCATTGGACGAAAACCGTCACAGTCACCACGCCCATCGGACCTTCTACAAAGGCCTCACCTATACCTACTCGTCTCCGGAGAGTCTCCCCATCTCTTTTCAACCCTTTTCCATCTCTCTCTCTCTCTCTCTCTCTATCTCTCTCTATCTCTCTCTCTCTCACTCTCTCTGTCTGTTTCTCTCTCTATCTCTCTCTCTCTCTCTCTCTCTCTCTCTCACTCTATCTCTATCTCTCTCTTCTTGTCACAGGAACGAGGTACCTACAGCTTTCCAATGCGTGTATGTGTACATGTGTGAACGATGCACATGCACAATTTATATATATATACATATATGTTTCTCTCTTTCTCTTTCTCTTTGCAGCTTCTCTATGCTCTCCATTCGTTCCTGTTTTCTCTTGGAAAGAGAAGAACGACGAATCTGAGAGAAGACAGCAGAACTCTTCTCTTCAGCTACTACACTCTATCTAAAAGAGTAATGTATAGATAGCGTTTGTGTGATCGTGTGTGTGATCGTGTGTGTGTATATGCTTGCTACGTGTTAGAGATGGGTGTGGATGGCTATGAGTGTGTGGTCGAGAGAGAGAAGGAGAGAGAAAGAGAGAGAGAGAACAGACAGAAGATGGTCGCTATTAGCAAGAGATCCGATCCCAGTAGCCAAGAGAGGATTTCTCGAAAACAATTTATTCCTTTGTCGTTCGCAATCCAACGGGATGAAGGATCTTCTTGAGATAACGAACCTTCTGGAGGAGTGCGATTTACCGCGTGCAAAATAAGAATACTATTTTCTAATATTGTTATTATACTACTACTATTAGTATTACTATTACTGCTACTACTACTGATAACAACAAAAAATAATAATAATAATAATAATATTATTATTATTATTATTATTATTATCAAAACTACTGTACTTTCCTTAAAAAGGAAAATGAAAAACATTCAATCCTAGTAATATATTCCTTTACGACTTACAAATGATTCAAAGTATATATATATATATTTTTCTTTTTTTTTTGAATATAAAAAAGAAAAAAAAAGATCGACATTTCGATTGGATTTGTTAAAGAAAAGAAGAAGAGGGTAAGAAAAAATAGAAAAGAGTAATAAAATCGGGTAGTTCTTATCCCTGTCGATTAGATTCGTATTATTAGAAATAAATTTTTTTCTATATATCTTTTCGCGTAAGGGTGAGTGAGGAGGTAGGATGAACGGGGAAAGGGGGAGATTAACAAAAAAAAGAAAAAATCACTTAAATCGCTTGGAAGGATGTGTTTCCAGTTTTGCGTGATAATTCATCAGAAAGAAATATCTTCGGAATGAACGAAATGAGCGAATCAACTCGTGAAACTTTTTCCGATATCACGAGGAGTTAAGAAGAATTTGTTCGTATATTTTGGGGCGACTCGAAGCCATCGCTAGGGAGAGAAAGAGAAAGAGAAAGAGAAAGAAAAAGAAAAAGAGAAAGAGAGACAAGGCGAATCTAGGAACACTGATGAGTTTTTCGAGTACTCCGGCCAAGCCCGTTTATTGTTGAACACATGTGAGGGTCTGCTCTGCTAGAGCTACTTCGCTTTTTAGACTTTCGTCTAGTCTGGCCACTCTTTCTATCTCTATCTCTTTCTATCTGTATCTCTCTCTCTCTCTCTCTTTCTCTCTCATTACTTCGTCTTGCAGAGAAAAGCGACGAGCTACTCTTCTCTCAAACTCCTCATCCCTTCTCCCTCCCCTCCCACCCCCCACCTCTTACTATCCCTCCTCTTTCTAACTTCTACCCTCTTCTCTCTTCTTTCTCTTTCTATCCACTGTTCTCCTCCCCCCCTCCTTTTTCCTCCTTTTTTTCTCTTTTTTCTCTCTCTCTTTCTCTCTTTCTCCTTCTTTCTCTCTCTCTCTATCGCTCTCTGTCTCTTTTTTTTTCCTTTTTCTTTTTTCTTTTTTCATTTTACTTTTTCTTCGTCCAGCCTCCACTTACTCCGATTCCGTAGCAACATCGAGCTAGGATCTATGTACGTAAAGTTTGATGAAAAACGCTGACGTTATTCGTCCTCGCTTATGTATATGTATCGCAGTAGGTACATATAATCCGACGATATCTTAGCGCCGAAACTATTTTGAGATCGTGATCGCTCGAGTTACCTCGGAGATCTAATCTCTATTCTTCTTTTTTTATCGCTTGGTTAGTTTAGATAATATTGTTATTCGTGACAGTTGCTTTTTTGGCTATCAATCTGTGATATATTCTCTATTTAGTAATTTTCTAAATAGAAATATTATGCTAATTGAAGAAAATCGTTAATGATTGATTAAATAATTATTCTATTAGGGAAAACAATCAAAGATGAAATGTATTTTTTTTTTTTTTTTTTTTTTTTTTTTTTTAAATAAAGGAGGAAAAAATGAGATAAAAAGAATTCTGTACATTGTTTCTCTCTCTTTCTCTCTCTCTCTCTCTCTCTCGCTCTCTCATTTAATTGTTAATTAATTTTAACGATCACTTATATTCTCGTCTCGCGTTTACGTCGCGTCAAACGTTAATCGTTCGGTCACGCTGCCGGTGGTGGAATTCATCGATAGTGCAAATAAAATCGAGTCGAATTACCGGATCGCGAATCGTGAAACGATGCAAAATGCACCCAAGGTAGCCACGAGCGTGGTCATAAATGATAAATAAGGTTTCTACGTTTTAATATTAAAATGTAGCACGCGTTTAAATGATTTCCCGCCAATTTGGAATTATTAACAAACGCATTTTAACCATTCCAAAGATTTCTCACCAATAAATTTCAAACGATCATGAGAATTCGAAATCTATATATATATATACAATCTCATCCAATTCTAATTCTAATTCTAATTCTAATTATTTTCAAAAGATCGATATTTTTCTACACAAACAGACATTTATCTCCGCGTCTTAAATCGTCGGACATTACTCGTTAGAATTTTTTCGAGCCTTTTATACTTGGTCGTAAAAAAAAAGAACCATTTTTTTTAAACAACATTGAAGACAAAAAATTATAAATTATTTTTATAATACGCTTAGAAAACAAATCATTTAGAAAATTAAAAAAAAAGGATCGAGCGTTTACGAGTGTTGTAATAATTTTACATAAATTCATTAAGATACATACGTATTATATATATATATATATGCATTTACTTTAACGATCGTAATAAAATATCGATGAGAAAAAAAAAAGAAAAAAAAAATCGAAATTAATCGGCCACCGATACAAGTATCGAGTTTTAATTTGTTCCCAAGGGAAAATATCGTTCATAGCATATTCGTTGCTTTCATTTTCCCATGGGATGATGTGAAAGAGAACGATACTAGTAGCTATCATCTCGTCTTTGTCTCTCTCCCCTCGATTGGCAAAAAGTCTCTCGAGAATATTCGAGATACCTATCTCCCTAATACGCATGCGCACCTAAAAGACGGAGAAAGTTGAGCTGCTTAATCCCTTACTAAGAGTTACATCATTTTCTAATCCGTTTAATGAAATAGAAATCTAATCCTATTTAACCAAATTATTTTCAATCATCTTCATACATCTGTATAAAATCATTGGATCATTTATATGACAAATCAAATTTCAAATCTTTTGTCTAATCATTTATTAAGTATTGACTTGATTCTTGATTTTTTTTTTTTTTCATTCTTTTCATTAATTTTAACAAGCAACTCGATATCTCTCCAATCTCTAAATCTAATTTCACATGTAATAAGCTACTTTAATATATTCTTTTTTCTTTTTTTTTTTTTTTTTTTTTTTGAATTATTTATTTTATATGCAATAGCAATTTGATACGTACGTTGTTGAAATGTATACAAAATTTCTAAATCCAACTAAACCTGTTCGATTCGAATGTTTCTTTTAAATGATCGATATAATATTTCTCAAAATTATTCTCTCTTAATTATATAATATAATATTAATCAAAATGAAACATATCTGAACGCGTGTGTATATAATTACATACACGCAATATCACTTACATTTCATTCATGATAAAACATCGATTTAATGAATGAATGAGCTTGAATCAATGAGAAAAAATTTGATGATATAAATCGTGCTTGTATTTATTAAATATTAATTAACATCGACATTAGGATTATTAGTTTACAATAATTGACAGTAATCATAACGTGTTTCATATACATATCGTATTCATTGTTCGAACTGTTTTTTTGTTCTTTCTTTTTTTTTCTTTTTCATTCTATTTTGTTTTACTTTTTTTTATCTTCCTTTTTATTCTTTTCAAACATACAGGAACGTGTAGTGTTGACTCGAGCAGATAGTTTATCATTATATTCTCGTTGGTGGTAAATGGTTAAGTACATAAAGTGTATGAGAGGTAAAGAGAGATAGACAAAGAGAGAGAAAGAGAGAAAGAGAAAGAGATAGAGATAGAGAAAGTTAGTAGGCGTAAAGTTAGCCCGACGGATATCAACGGCTTTTCAGCCCTTGTTTATATGAACTTTTCATTGTTTTCAAGCGAGCTACTCTCGTTGCCAAATTAATCGTGCGCATTTTCCAAGGGTTCATCTTTTACCTCGAATACATCTACACGTATACATAGATAGATAGACAAGACAGACAGACAAATAGATAGATAGATAGATAGATGGATAGATGGATAGATAGATAGATAGATAGATAGGTAGTATATATAATGTGTATATATACATATATGTACAACATGTCTACGTTAAACGTGCGATCAATGCGTGCCGTTGAAAGTTGGCCAAACAGAAAACTTCGTTTCAAGTTTTGAAGTTTCGAGAGAGAAAGAGAGAGAATCGACTAAATAAAAATGCTTTTTTCGGTGGCAACACATCATGTTTTTTTTCGATAGTCACCACAAAAACTTCTCTCGTCAATTGATAGTAACGAATGCTCGTGAAAAGCTAGTTTTATTTTTGTTTTTATTTCTAGTTTTAGTTTTAGTTTTAGTTTTAGTTTTAGTTTTTCCTCATTGATGTGTTCCTTTTCGTAACTTTAAGATATTTTCGATCGGATCCTTTAATGATAACGAATGAGATAATGATTCATTTATTAATTTATTACCGATCGCACGAGCATTTATGTAATTAATATTTTCACACATAATTCATGTCAAATTATTATTTTAATTAATACACGATAACGCACATTTCTCTAAATCAGATCTATATAAACTATATGTAGTTATGAATCGATATCGTAATAATAATCAACGATAATCAAACATCGTAAAAAAAAAAAAAAAAAGAAAAAGAAAGAATAGGAAAAGAAGAAGACAGAAATAAATAATAATCATTACTACAAATTATTCGATTACAATCGAATTATAATTCAACACTTAGAACGAAAGATCTCGACGCGTTGTCGATTCGTCAAGAGAAAGAAAAAAAATATCCAAAAATATCGTCGACGGTCTCACTCCCTCGCCTCTTTTATCCTCACCCCCTCGAGCTTTGGAAAATATTTGTACGCGTTGATACTAACGATTGTTTCGTATAACACAACATCGATGATCGATCTTTCTCTTTCTCTCGATCCTATCCGCAAAAAAAAAATAGAAAAAAGACAAAATAGGAAAGAAAAAAAATAAAAAAAAAATAAAGGAAACATTTCACAAAAAGAAGAAAAGAATAACAAAAAAGAGAGAGAGAGAGAGAGAGAGAGAGAGAGAGAAAAGAAAAAATATATATATTCCTTTTCCCACAGAATAGATTTGAAATCTATACTAAATCGTATCGGCCGTAGGCGATCTATCGATCACGAACTTTCTCTCTTTCTCTCTCTCTCTTTCTCTCCCTCTCACGTGCACGTACGTACGTAAGCAAGCAAGCAAGCAAGCAAAATAAAGCAACAATAGATCGGAAACGTAAGAATAAAAAGGATCCGGTGTAAGAGAAAGAGAAAGATAAAGATAAAGAAAGGAGAGAGGAGGGTTGAGGGGCGACCAAGGATGAATCCTTGTTGCAACGAAACGAACTCGGTTATCCGTGTAATCTGGAGCAAAATAGAAGAAGGTAGTAGGTCTCTCTCTCTTTCTTTCTCTCTCTCTCTTTCTCTTTCTCTTTCGTAGAATGCATATGCATTCATCCATCTATCTATCTACCTTTCTCTTCTCTATTTATCTGTCTGTTTGTCTGTCTGTCTATCTATCTATCTATCTATCTATCTATCTATCTATCTATCTATCTATCTATGTATCTATCTATCTCACTTTTCCTCTCTATTCGTCTATCATCTCTGTCTTACTCGTTTCTCTTAACCATGAAGCATTTCATTGTACACGAGAGGAAGAGCGGCGCCGCCTCGGGTCAGGTCCTTCTCGAGTGTTTACGCAATAGCCGCCTTTGTCCATCGAGCGATGAGCATCATTGTCTGTCCATCTGTCTGTCTGTTCTGTTTACCGAATAGATATCCTTCCCAAAGAGAGTGTAAGAGAAAGAAAGAGAGAGGGAGAGAGCGAGAGAGAGAGAGAGGGAGAAATAGACCCTTCTGATTTATATACATCTCAGATTTGTAGGTCCATCTATCTCTTACTATCTTTCTTTTCCTCTCTGTCTTTCTCTGTCTTTCTCTTTCTTTATCATTTCTCTTCTTTCTCTTTCGAATTTATTTTTTCTTCTTTTCTTTTTTTTTTCTTGCTCTTTTTTTTTCTTTTTTTTTTTTTTCTATAAATTCTCTATAATTTTTCTGTCCGTTTCTGCATTATTATTATTATTATTATTATTATTATTATTATTATTATTATTATTATTATTATTATTATTATTATTATTGTAATAAATAAATTTCATCTATTCATTTCTTTCTTCCTCTTTCTTTCTCTATCTCTCTCTATCTATCTAGCCATCTTGTTCTTACTCTTTATTTTTCCTCTTTCGACATTTTTCTTTCTCTTCCTGTATTTCGTAATAAATAAATTTATCTGTCTATCTTTCTATTTCTCCTTACCTCCCACCATCCCTCCTCTCTCTCTCTCTCTCTCTCTCTCTCTCATTCGGATTCTAAAAACGGAAGGATCGGCGTATCGATCTCTCGTCGTTGGAAAACGAGGTTGCTCGTATTGAATGCAAATAAGATCGTAAATTTACATTGAATTACGCGTGTGCCATTTTCTTCTTCTTCTTCTTCTTCTTCTTCTTCTTCTTCATCTTCTTCTTCTATTTCTTCACGTTCCCCTTCGGTAACGTTCGTAAAAGTTTCTTCTTCCTAACATGTTTCTTCCCAAACAAGTTTCTTTATTTTCCTTTTTTTCCGTTGCCTTTAATTTTAAACTTCTCGAAATTTATTTATTTTTTTCTTGTTCTTTTTTTTTTTTATCTTTTTTTCTTTTTTCTTTTCCTCCTCTTAGTGCAAGAAACGTTTTCTCGATGTTAACGTTCAACGCGTCGAAGAGTGAAATATCGTGCCTGGCCGCCATTACAGTGGCCATATTTACCCCGATCGTTCAGCCCCACAGGGGGTCCCTATACACTCTCTATTTCTCTCTCTTTCTCTCTCTCTCTCTCTCTCTCTCTCTCTCTCTCTCTCTCCCTTTCTCTCCTTTTCTCTTGTTGTGCTCATATTTGCCACGTAAGTGACGTACAGTTCCTGGCAAAAGTATAGACGCCATAAGTTCTCATATTCGCCATTCCTTTACGAAAAAAAAAATATATATATATTTGTATATATATATATATATATATATATATAGAAAGTGAACAGTATTTTCAACAATATTTAAAAAATAAAGAACAGTAACAAAACTTTTTCCGTTGGTGAATCGAAAGGAAAAAAAAAAGAAAAAAGAAAAGAAAAAATAAGCTAAATCATTGAAATGTTCAGTAATTTTTACGATATACTCTTATTACGAGAAAAGATATATTATCGGCAAAGTTCATTGACCCTTAAATTGCATATTAATTTTTAATAATATAAAAAATGAGCGCGTGTATCGAAGTAGATCGTATTTCTGCAACATATTTCTCATTTACACGTTATAAATATTAATAGTTCTATAATAACGAATTCAAAAATAAGAAGAAAAAAATAAATATATATATATATATAAATAAATAAATAAATAAATAAATAAATGAAATTAAGAAAAATAAAATAAAAAATAATATCGTTAAATTATAACACATGAAAAGCTCGATTAAACGTTACCGAGTGAACTTACGTTACGATGCGGATTAATTAAAGAAAAGAAAAACCAAAAAGAAAAAAAAAAGAAAGAAAGAAAAAAAGAAACAAGAAGAAAAAAAAAGTAAGAAACGAACGTAAAATCTTGTCGATCGTTCTTTCAATCGCGATTTCAACTACAAAGATCGATCAGCATTATCCGAAGAAAAACCTCGCAAACATACTCGAGCCTTTGAAGAGGAACGAAGGATGATCGTAAGGACAACAACCTTGTACGAGAGATAAAAAATTGTCCAAACAAAGCTTCTCTCGCAAGTTCTCTCGAAGCTACTTCAACGTCTTCCTCATTGTCCCTTTTCTCTCTTTCTTTCTTCCTTTCATCCATCTTTCTCTCTCTCTCTCTCTCTCTCTCTCTCTCTCTTTCTCTCCCTCTTTTTTCTCTTATTTTCTCTAACATCTTTTTTCTTTCCATTCTACTCGTCGCCATCATCAAAACTTGGAATTGCTAGCTACCAACAAGCTTTCTCTCTTTCTCGCAAATTTTTTTTTCTCTTTTTCCTTCTCTTTTCTTTTTGTTCTTTTCTTTCTTTCTTTTTTTTTACTTCCTTTCTTCCTTTCTCTTTTCGTTTCTCGCAACTAAGGGATTCTAGAAAGTAGGAAAGAGGCCGAGAAGAGGAGGACTCTTCTCTAGTTTTCAGTTTGAGTGTGCCTCCTCCCGTAATAAGTTACTACTAACAAGCTCCGTTTCCACGATGTTTCCTCTTTTCTCTCTTCTTTTTTCTCTCTCTCTCTCTCTCTCTCTCTCTCTCTTTTTTTCTTTTTCTCTTTCTCTTTCTATCTCTGTCTATCTTTTTTTCAACATAGAAATGTTGGTGTGTCTTCTTCAGTACGGTAGCGATAATGGGCCGTGTTATACGTCAGAATGGCGAACGTAAACAGTACCTAGGGGATACCCAAGGCAGTAGAAGATTGAAGTGTAACTGAGAGACGGACGGAGAAGATGAACAATTTTAAAAGGGTTGAGAAGAAAGAGAGTCAGAAAGAGAGAAAGAGAGAGAGAGGGGGGGGGGACGAGTATTTCTAATGATTCATAACGAATTTTTCTTTAAATTACATGCCTTAACACTTTCAAATTGTCACGTCACGTTCCTTTCTATTAGGAAAAAAAAAAAAAAAAAAGAGGAAAGTTAAAAAAGAATTAAAAGTAATAATCGTGTTTTATATCATTATCCCATCCGATGGATATAAAATTTCTTTCTTGATTTATGTAATCATTATTTGACGATGAACGAAATTAAATAATAATCGTAATTTGAAACGGAAGGGTCGATGGGTTTAACACGGCAAAAATTTAATGTAAATTAATCCGACGATGGAATAAATTTTTTCTAACAAATTTCGTTTTATCATAGAACACGAAGTTAATCATTTTGAAATAAAAAAGAAAGAAAGAGAAAAGAGAACGATTTATGATTTTTGACATAATATGATAATCATAATCTAAAAAACGAAATTACGTTAGGTGCAATAGTAAAATAAGAAAATTAAAAATTAGAAAGAGAGAAAGAAAAAAAGAAAGAAAGTTTTGCCGAAATTAATATAATTTTACACGACGAGAGAGAAAGAGAGAGAGAGAGATGTAAAGGAAATTGTACGTGCCTTCATCGTTCGTGTTCACGAAATTAATTAACTCGAGGTCTTTAACGAGATTAATGAAAGAAAGAAAAAAGGAAGGAAAAGAAATACGAAAGAAGAAGAAAAAGAGGAAGAGAAGAAGGAAGAGGAGTTTGTGACAATTAAACGAGACATCTAACGATAATCTAAAATTCTATATAATAAGCTTATTCAGTGACCATGGATCTATGGATTCGCATATATACATATGTACATATTCACGCATACATATGTACACTATGGTTTCATCTTTCGCTTTGTGCCAGTAAACGCGTGGCCTTCTTAGGCGCTAATTAACAAGGCCCGTTTGCCATTGGTTGTGCAACGAACGGTCTATATTATCCTGTAAGGGTGAGGGCGTGGGACGAGGGTGAGGGTGAGAGTGAGGGTGAGGGTGAGGGTGAGGATGAGAGCGAGCAAGAGGAGAAGGAAGAGAGAGGGTTGGTAGGTGGATGGGTGGGTGAATTTGAGGGGGAATGCAGGAAAGAGGAAAATGGGCTTATTAGTGAGAGAACTGTGTGATGCTGCTACTACTGCTGCTGCTGTTACTACTACTACTACTACACTGTTACTGCTACTACTACTACTACTGCTACTACTACTGGTGCTGCTACAACTACTGTTGCTCGTACTCCCCAGATGGACGAACGGCAACTTGGATCCAAATGGGATAGTTAAAGCCTGGAGCTGGGAATTAGTAATGCAAACCAGTAGTGCACTAGCCTATGCGCGTGTGCACACGATAGCTGACCAATCAAAGCACCCCCCTGTTTCGCTATCCACCCATCTCACTCCCGTGAGATGACTGGGAGGATTTCATCTCTCTCTCTCTCTATCTCTCTCTCTCTTTATATATATATATATATCTTTCTCTCTGTCTATCTATCTCTAGCTATCTCTCTATCTTTGTATCCGCTTATCTTCGTCGCACTTTCTGTTCGCATACAGTCCCAGTCAGCTCATCCCCCATATCTCCTTTCCTACACTCCATGAAGGCTATCAAATGCCTTATGTCTCGTAGCGATTGTGATTTGTGCGCCTGTGTTGTTTCCCTTCTTCCTCCTACTGTAATACCTACATAGAAACGTGCCTGCACACGTGTGCGGGTACCCACAGAATGATCTCCATTGACTTTTTCTTTCTCTCTAGTTCTTTTAGCGTACATAGGTACATACATATTCTATGTTGTATGTATGTATGTATGCATGAATGTATATATATATATATATACGTACTTCACTTTTGTCACATCATTTTTTTGTGTTAGATTTCCGAGTGCGAGTAAATAAAAGAGATTAAACAGGATATAGATTGATTGATTGATTCATTGATCCATCGATCGTTTGATTGGTTTGATTGATTGGTTTTTATTATTACAAAGGGCTTTTCCTTTCCTTTCCTTTTCTTTTCTTTTCTTTTCTTTTTTCTTTTCTTTCCTTTGTTTTAGTGAGAAGCAGAATGACGGGTTAGATATTTGTTTAAAAGTAATGTTGTTGGATGTTCGATTACATTGGTTGCTAGAAAAAAGGAAGCTTATATCGCTGCTTCCAATCAATTTTTTTTTATTACATCGCACGAGGATGTAAAAAATTCTTTGATTACGATACATACGTGAACGATTAGAAGATTGTTCGATAAGAAAATATTATGATTCTCCAAGAAATAATAATACCACGAAATTTTTATTACTTTTTCGACGTTAAAAATGCTAAAAGAAAAATTATGATAAAGTTCACGCTGGATAGGCATTAATATTTTCAAAAAAAAAAAAAAAAAAAAAAAAAAAAAAAAAAAAAAGAAAGGTAGCAAACAAAAAAAGAAAAGGAGAATAAATAAATAAAAAAAAGAGAGAGAGAGAGAGAGAGAGAGAGAGAGAGAGAAGAAAAATCAGATCGAAGATATACAAGATCCTAATTAATAACAGGCTAATTAACACATCTTTAAAAACGTCCAATCGAATGATCATCGATCTCACTCGATTCGGATCTAGAATTTCTTTATCGACTCGTTCGATATTCTTTCCTTTTTTTATTCGTCTCTTTCTCTCTCTATCTCTCTATTTATCTAAAGAAAAAAAAAAAAAAAAAAAGGAGAAAAGAAAAAAGGGTTCGAACCTTCGATGCGCTAGGTCAGCGGCCGTCGCGTCCACTGAAATGATTCTTTTTTTTTCTTTTTTCCTTCTTTCTTTTTTTTTAAGTTTTATTGTCGCCACCACAGCGGCGCTTCGCTTCGAGAAAGCAATGTAAAGTGTGCGCCCTGAAAGCGGTTAGACGCTTGAAATCGGAGAAGCCGACGAAACGCTTGCTCATTCGCCGCTGGCCCCTGAACAATTCGAGTTTCAAAAGGGCCAACTGCGTCACCTCTCTTACCTGACTTCATCCTTTCTCTCTCACTCTCACTCTCACTCTCTATCTATTTATCTCTATCTCTATCTCTATCTCTATTTTATTTAGATTTTTCCTTTTTGTTGTTATTGTTATTGTTGTTGTTGTTGTTGTTTTCTTCCCATAAGTTTAAACTTTTTACATAATCATTTTCTATGACGAAAATGTTTGGTCTTTTTTTTTTTATGCATAGAAAAAATAAAAATGGCAGAGAGAGGGGGGTGGGAGAGAGTGGATTTACCTTTTTCTTTTCTTATTTTTTGAACAATTCTTGAACATCTATTTTTAAATAATTTCTATTTTACATCTCGAAATATTTGAAAATATAGTAATAATGTAAAGCTTCTCTTTCTTTTTCCTTTATTTTTTTAATTATTTCTTATTATAGCGATTAAAAATTTTATTACGTACAAACAAAGTGAGAAATAGAGAGAGAAAGATATAATAGAGAGAAAACTAATGGTACTTTCCTCTCCCTTTTTTTCTCCCCTTTTGATTATCTCGGAAAGAGACTGAAAATCTTCCCTTAGGGCTAACGGTTTTCGAAAATGAACGAGATCGCTTACGGGCAAAAGATTAAATCCTGGTGCTGCTGTTGCTGCTGCTACCGCTGCTGCTACTACTGCTGCTGTTACAGGATTTTTGGCCGCAGGCCTTGTTTGCTCACCTGAACCTTGGTACCAGGGAATTCTTCGATATAATGAGAGAGAGAGAGAGAGAGAGAAAGGGTCTATGGTTTATTATTAATTGCGGTTCCACGTCGTTACTCCGATCGTATAGATTGTCGAATTCAAATACAATGGCCGTCTTTTCTTTAAAATAAAAAAAAAAAAAATCAACTTTGATATTAATAGAAAATAATGATTCGTGGAAAAACTTTGAAAACTTTTCCAAGTGATATAAAAAAAAATATATATATATATATATATATATATGTGAAACGATTGTCCGAGGATTTGTTACGTCAAACAATAAATCATATTTCTTTGTATTAATATTAGAAGAAATATATAAACGTCGTATTTCTTGAATATTTTAATAGAAAAAAATAATTTACTAAAAATTAGTAATTACAAAGCTTACATTTATTAGTAAATATTTATTACTAATATTCTAATTATGTTACGTATGTAACTATTATCGTTTCTGTTATAACAGAGAAATCATTTCAGATATCTGATTCGGAATAAAGGTATTGCTCGATAAAAAAAAAAAGATTAGGACAATAGTAGTTAGGAGTCGTTCGTAATCAGACGAAACTGTTCTGACCAAGTATTTTTGAATCGAAACACTGTACATTTTCATTTATTTGTCATATTAGCTTTGGATTTAGCGAAAATGCGCGTACAAAAACGTCAAAGAATTCTATAAAAATGTAAAAAGAATCTTCGAAAAGAAAGAAAGAAAAACGGCAAAAAAAAAATCATAGATCATAATGGATCAAATAGATAGAGAAAGACGCGGACGATTAACTGGAATGAAAATGAGAGAGATTGAAACGTTACAAAGTCGATTAACAAATAATATCGGAATTTTCAATACGCAATACCGAATCTGGTGGGTGTTCTTTATTTAAATTTAATATACCACAAATTCCTATATTAATTTATTAATCAATCAAAATACGTTTGTTAATTGTCGAATCGATTATTGATATTCGCAGAAAAAAAGAATCGTAGAGACATAAAAAAAAAAAGTGTGTCGACGGATTTGGAAAAAAAGAAATTAAAAAAAAAATTAAAGAAAAAAAAGAAAAAGAAAAAGAAAAAAATTGACGAAGCGATTAAATCGATCGATAATTAATATAGCAATTTTCAATATCTTATTATATTCTCGATTAAAAGATAATTCGATAACATACAGATCGAGCGACGTAATTAATACAAGACTAAATATTTCTAAAGTCGTGATATTAAATTAGCCGATTAAAAAAAAAAAAAACATTTTCATTATTTAGCAAATCAACTCTGCGAGGCTAGTAAAAGCATCCTTTCCAAAACAACGCACGCATATACGCATACATGCAACACTCGGACACGAACATAGAGAGATACGGACATACGTGCGTAAACAAACATAGAAGAAGACTTCTAAAGCTTTTGGAATACAACAAAAAGAGAAAGAGAGTACATAAACCACCAGAGTATTGGATAAAGAGAGATAGTATGAACAGAATTAGAAAGAAAAAGAAAGAAAGAGAAAGAGAAAGAGAAAAAGAGAAAGAGAAAGAAAGAAAGAAAGAAAGAAAGAAAGATAGAAAAGAAACAGAGAGAAAAGGGGAAGGAGAAAATTTCGTAAATCGAATTGGCCTTTCCCTGGAGGGTGTCGGTGCGTCTGTCCACCATATTGATCGTGGAGGCGGTAGGCACCCTGCCCTGTCTCTACATAGACACACAGAAAGAGAGAGAGAGACACGTAGACATATATACAGAGAGAGAGAGAAAGAGAGACATAGACATAGACATAGACATATACAAAGAGAGAAAGAGAGAGAGAGAGAGAGAGAGAGAGAGAGAGAGAGAGAGAGAGAGAGAGAGAGAGAGCTGTTAGAGGAGGGCTTTCGAGGGTAGGAGAGTGGCTTTCACCCTCCTGGTCCACAGAGATGGGAGGGGGTTGAAGGGTGCCGATGCTGCTGCTGCCGTGCCTCTGCTGCCTCTGCTGCCGCCGTTGCTGCTGTCGGTGGCGTACACGAGGGTGAGCAAGAGGCGGTAGTGGCGTCGGTGATGGCGGTGGTGTACGGGGTTGGAAAAGAGGAGAGGAGAGCAAAGCAGAGAGAGATAGATCGAAAGAGGAGAGAGAGAGAGAGAGAGAGAGAGAGAGAGAGCAGAGGGTGGTTGAAAAGGAGGGAGATGAGGGACGACTCGGGTGGCGTTGGAGCCGACACTCACGGGTGCCGCCGTTACCATGGCTACCACCACCCTCGCTGTGAACAAGCCCTCCACGTCATATTGGCATAGTATATTCCCCGCACCATGAAGCCAAATAATCTAACGGGTGTTCACGTTCGAACCTTTCATATATTCAAATTGATCCTAATTCTTTTGTTCTCTCTCTTTTTCTCTCTTTCTCTCTCACTCTGTCTGTCTGTCTGTCTGTCTCTCTCTGTTTCTGACTCTATCTCTATCTGTCTGTCTGTTTGTCTCTCTCTCTCCTCTCTCTCTCTCTCTCTCTCTCTCTCTCTCTCTTTGTTTTTGGTTTTCTTTTTTTCTCTCTTTTTTCTTTCTTTTTTTTTTCCTTTTTTTGTTATTATCCCGAAATGATGCTTTTCGATTCGATTAATTGTTCTGGCTTCTTTGTATTTTATCGAACCGGTTTTTTATCCCCTTTTTTCTTTCCTGTTCTTTTTTTGTCTTTTTTCATTTGGTTTGATGATTAGTATTCGCGTCGACAATAGTTTCGTTTTTTTTTTCTTCTTCTTTTTCTTTTTTTCTTTCTTTTTGATTTTCTTTGTTCGGTTTAGAAGAATTTATTATCGGATTTAGGTCGGTACTCCTACAAAGTTCTAGTTCGTGATTGATTAGGATTTGTATTAAATTTTCGATGGTTTCTTCTTCTCTTTCTCTTTTTTTCCTTCTTTTTATTAGGTTTCTCTATCTTTCTTTCTCTCTCTTTGATTCGCATTTAACGTTGACGTATCTTGTACGGGTTTAAAAAAAATCTATATCAAATTCTTGAAAAATTATAATCTGTTACAAATGAAATTTATCAATTTTCGATTGGTCTTCCTTTTTTCATTAAATTCAAGAGAATCGGTATTGCCGTGGACGAAACTTTATCCGCCGGACAAATAAATCTTCAGAGAAATTCTAAATTCTAAATTCTAAATTCTAAACTATCTTGGAGCACGATCTTCTAAATGATTCGAATACTTTTTTCTCTCTTTTTCCTTTAACATGAAGCTGATAACGAAACAAAAAGAGAAGCAACAAAAAAGGATCTTCAAAATCAAACTTTCTTCGAATTACTTCGTATTTTTTCTTTTTTTTTTTTAGAACTGGCAAAAGCCTTTATGTGCATTCAATCGTATTCAATGCGTATTCAATGTCTTTTTCAATGTTTCCAAAGAATACTGATTCATTAATAAATAAACGTGAATAATATCAACGTGGCAAAAGAGATAAAAGCAAGTTTTATAATGGGTACACAGGGTATATTCGAGTGAAAAAGTAATAAATAGTATTTGGAGAGGGAGATTTACACGATCATTCGTGAACCACGAATGAAGTTATTTTGATCGGTATCTCTCTCTCTCTCTCTCTCTCTCTCTCTCTCTCTCTCTCTCTCTTTCTCTCTCTCACTCTCTCTCTCTCTCTTTCTCTCTCTTTCTCTCTCTCTCTCTTCCTATCTCTGTTCATAGAAGACTAGTCCTTTGTTCACGATCGCACGTGTTCACTCAAGGATATTGCTACTCGTTGGTCATGTTCATCGATGATCGGCCTCAATGTTGACTAGGGTGAGAACGAGTGTTTCCGAAGTCAGAATAGATGACATAATATGAATATGATAAGAAAATGTAAATAGAAATTTTTATTTGTAATATTTAAAATATTCTAACTTGTCTAATATCCATTTTATATAATATACATACATATATATGTATATAAACACTTGTATTAGTTTGATAGAAAAAAAATTCTATAGGGAGCTATCGAAGTATAGAATAATCTAGGCGATTACTTCATAAGTCGCCTGCCAATATCATGAAGTTATTGTCGAATGAAACAGAGAAAGATAGAGAGAGAGAGAGAGAGAGAGAGAGAGAGAGAGAGAGAGAGAGAGAGAGAGAGAGAGAGAGAGAGAGAGAGAGAGAGAGAGAGAGAATCCGATATAGGTATTTTCAACATTTAAAATCTCCCAATAATCCTAATCAAGATATCACGATTAAAAGATAAAATCTATTCCATCGTTTCTATACACATATATAATCTCTACGCGTATAAACCTGTTACTAATATTTAAAATAAAAATATTAATAGTAATCCATCAACAGGATTTAGAAATTATATCGCATTAAAAAAAAAAAAAAAAAAAGAAGAAATAATAAATAAATAAAAGAGTAAGTAAATGAATGAATGAAACGATCAAATAAGTAGAAATTATAATTTAATGTCAGTCATAAAAAAAAAAAAAAAAAATCGCTGACCTGTTTCTAATCGAATGACGTGATAAAAAAAGTCGTGTAATTAGAACTTAAGATCAATCTAAAATGTTCTCGATTTTTTCTAACAATTTCCCTTCCTCAAAAACTCTCGATAAAATAGTCCTATTCTTAATACATTTTCAAAGACGCGTGAACCAAGAACCCTCTAAAAGAAAAAATAAAACAAAACAAAACGAGACAAAAGAAAGGTACGAATTAACTTCTCCTTCCTTTACCCTCTCTAGAAAGAAAAGTTCGGTAAGAAAAGGGGTTGAAAGTAATATGAAAGTAATTTCGGTCGAGAAGCAAGGACAATGAAAATTGTTCTACGCCGAAAAAAAAAAGGAAAAGAGGAAAAGAAAAAAATGATAATGATGAAAAAACGAACAAACAAACAAACAAACAAACAAACACACAAACAAATAAACAAACACACTGGTACGTAGGATATGCAGACGCGTAAGAAAGAAAGGAAAAAAAGGTAAAAAGAAAGAAAAGAAAAGAAAAGAAAAGAAAAGAGAAGAAGAAAGAAAGCTAAGAACGATAGCCAGTACGACAAGGTGTTTTCTCGTAGCTTTCTCCCGCGGCTAGAACGAGGATGATGATGGTGGTAGTGGTGGTGATGGTGGTGGTGGAGGTGGTGGTTGGTGGTGGTTGGTGGTGGTGGTTACGGAAACGGCTCTGGTTGTTGGCTGTGGTAGGTTGAAAGTGGGGTGGCTAGTGGTAGCATGAGATAGCTAGCTAAAAAGAGATAGATAGATAGATAGATAGATAGATAGATAGATAGATAGATAGAGAGAGAGAGAGATGGAAGACTGGCGAAGCGAGGCTCATTTCGTCGGCAGTAGAGATGGTGCAGGCAGTAGACTCCCCGTACACCTTCTCCCCCTAGTCACTCACCCGTTCACAACCCCCTCGTTCTATCCTATCCGTCCAGGAACGTGACTGTGGGTGGGTGGTTTGAATCAGGGGTGGAACGCGGAACGCCTGGCTGGCGACATTATTAGACGCCCCCGGTGAGTCAGTGAGCGAGTGAAGTGAGCCCAGGGACGTATGAT
>NC_057697.1:1790005-1799599 GCF_014466175.1 Vespula pensylvanica
CCGAGAAATATCGCACGATGAATGAGAAGAAGGAAGAAGAAGAGAGAAAAAGGAGAATAAAAAGATGTACCAGCACAAAAAAGAGGGGAATGGAAAAAGAGAGAGAAAAGGGAGGGAAAGAGAAAAAAAATGACGAAGAGATGCCGCAATTTTCGCCTGCATACCTTGCCTTTCGTTTATACTCTTCTAGCTTGGATTAATCCGAAGAACGTACCGTTGCCTATATCTTCTTGATATCTCGCTGATGACGACGAGTGAATGTCTCTTTGTTTCGCTCATTGTGACATTTTGCTAATGAAGTCTAAGCTGTTTTATATGTACGTAGGTACATTATGGCATTCGATGCAAACGTGTTCTCTTGGATTTCCTTTGTTGGCTTTTGTTTCTTCTTTTCTTTTCTTTTCTTTTTTTTTTTTTTTTACTGTCGTCTATCGCTTCGAAAAGAGCAATATCCTTCTACTTCTCGAAAAATAATATAATTTATTCATTCATCGTTGTTAATGTTACGATACTAATTTTATGATACTTGTACTGATGTGATCCGAATAAATTTTCCTGATGAAATTTTTGGAATATTAATTATTTATTGTTGTGACGTTTAGTTTAATCAAGTTTTATCTAAACTATGTATTGTATTATTATATAAATGAAAGCAAGAATGTTTATAATAAATAAAAAATATTTTCTCTCTTCTCATTTCTATCGTGTATCTATAACAAATCGATATAACGCGAAATGCATTCATGAATTCATATATACATCCATACATACATGCATGCATGCATATGAACATATGATAAATATGTATATGTATCATTGTCCTGTGTATTCATCAAGCACGTAATTTCGCAGTAATTTAAAGGGAAAATAATGTGAAACGAATACGAAATCTTTTGGAGATTTCATAACCGTGGAAATTATCTTTCTGGGGTGATGAATGTGTGGGAGGGTTTGTGGTAGCAATAGCGAGAGGAGGAGGGAAAAATATGTAATGTAATTAAAAAATTATTGACCAACAAGTGTCTCCTGTGATATTCTTCTCTATTTACCTCGAAACATTTATTTTACGCCATGATTATTATTTATTAACAAAGAGAAAAACTAACGTTAATTGGATTATTTCATTTTATTTATTTATTTATTTATTTATTTATTTATTTTTCTTTATTTATTCGTATAAAATGCCACGTCAACTACTCTTTATGATTAATAATCAACGAAGATTGTCACATTGTATTTTTCAATTACATAAATTAAATTTAATACAAGAATTTAATATAAAAGAAATTTTTTTTCTTTCTTTTCTCTTCTTTTTTTTCTTTTTTTTTTTTTATTTTAATCATTCCAGATTATTCCGTATCTTTGTCTCTCTCTTTTTTTTTTTTTTTTTTTTTTTTTTTTTTTTTTTTTTTTTTTTTTACCAAAATGGATTTATTACGAAAAATTTTTTGAAATGACGACCGGAATAATAGCTATCGCGAAAATGCGAATTCATACCAGAGTGAGAATGTATCGCCGCGAATTTTTTTTTTTCTTTTTTCTTTTTTCTTTTCATTCTTTTTTTTAATATATTTATTTTATTTTATTTTATTTTTTTTTTTTTGTCCAAATCGGACACACTGGTGAATGTTCCTTTTGTCTGTAAAATCGAGTACGTAAAAATATGATTCGCAATTTATCTAGTAACGTAATTCCGTGCGTTCTTCCGAATATCGATTTTTAAGAAAGTTAAATAAAAAATAATGATAACAACAACAACAACAACAACAATAATAATAACAATAATAATATCGCAAAAATCTAAGAAATAAGAATTATAGACCGCATACAAATAAATAATTTCATTAATAAATTTATATCGTGCAAATAATTTTGTCTTGTAGAGGGTAGATTCAACGATTACCATCATTTTTGCCGAACATAATCCGACACTGTGACATTCTCGTAAATATATGTACGTATTATCTGTAACTGTATCGGAAAGAATTAAATGAGCGTACGCTCTCAAACAGTTATGTATTTATAAATTAAATTTAATCGGCCGTAAACGTTCGTCTCGATCAACGTCGAGCCATACCGACGAACATCTCGTCGTCGTCGTTGTTTGCTCAAAACAATCATTTCATTTACATATCGTACATGCATATGGTATATTCAACAAAACGTTTCCATTTCCACGTTTATAACAACAATTAGAGTTATTATCGCATACTGTTTATTATCGTCCAACATCGAAAAGATATTTTTATCCTTTTAGCTTTTTCTTTGTATATCGTTTCACTGATTTTTTTATTAACCTCTGTTTATCTCTCTTTCTCTCTCTTTTTCGTTGATTATTCAAATATTGTAATTGTAACACAAAATGCTACTGAATGAATCTTCAAAATCTATTGTGAAATTCTTTTTGTGTATTATCGTTCGTTCTTCTTTAAATAGATATAAAGATTGAATTGAATAATTTAGAAGATATCTACGAGAACTCGATTAGAAAAAAAGAAAGGGTAAATGAAATTAGAACGAGTTTAATTTTTGATTGTATCGTCATTTTATTATAAAATATTTGTTCATATTTATTCGACCAATTCCTTAACAATGATTTCGCAAAGAACGTCTGATCGTATTTAAAATCTCTCTCCCGATCCACTGTACATTTACGATCATATTTACCTTATAAAATGGAACGTTCAAATTTTTACACGATCTTGAAATATAATCGAAACGATATCTAAGATACTAATCGTTCAAATTTGTGATACCGGTTCGAAATAACTAACGATCTAAATAAAATTTAATCCAATATTTCTGCTCGCATTCATACATAACATATGTACGTACATATCTATCGACTTGTAAGTATCGAAAGAAGAAGAAGAAGAAAAAGAAAAAGAAAAGAAAAAGAAAAAACATAAAACAATCTGAAAAGTTGGTCGTCGAGTGGGAAAATTCGAAACTCCGCTTTCCCATTTCCCTTTTTTTTTTTTTTTTCACATAAACGGGAGCAAAGCGTATTCCGTGTTGTAGCGAGGAACGGATCTAACTTCTCTCCCTCCCCGTTCGAATGTGGGTACGAAACTTTCACCGAGTCGTGTAAGAGAAAGAGAAAGAGAACGAGAAAGAAAGCAAGAAAAAAGAAGAAAAGAGAAAGAGAAAGAGAAAGAAGAAGAGGAAGAGGAAGAGGAAGAGGCAGTTTGATGGTGGCTCGCTTAGCGTTCTTATTCCCGAAATTAAACGGCCGTCGTCGTTGCTCGAAGCAGAGAGAAAAAGAAAGAAAAAGAGAGAAAGAGAGAGAAAGAGAGATTTCCTCCCCCTCCTCCAGTCCTTGTAAAGCCTGAAAAAGCCCCATCTAGGCGAGGCTTTTATTCGATTCGCGATGCGACAGCCGAGATAGCCGACAGCACGGTGATCATCTCGGTGGTGGTCTCCCTCCTAACAGTCTGCTAACGTTCTCTCCTCTTCGTGTCGTCGTAGATTGAACAGAGAGAGAGAGAGAGAGAGAGAGAGAGAGAGAGAGAGAGAGAGAGAGAAAGAGAGAGAGAGAGGAACGAGTGAGAGAAGGTTAGAAAGAAACGTCCCTGTTGAAAGCTTTCCACGAGTGAAGAAGAGAGAAAAAAGGAGAGGAAGATAGATAGAGAGAGAAAGAGAGAAAGAGAGAGAAGGATGAGGAAAGGCGGCTGATGTTCCATCATGGGGAATGAAAATCAGGGGCCCCCTCGGGGCTCGGAATTAAAATGGCTGTCACACGCAGCCAGGGGTTGTGCTCTTCCTGCGGAAAACCGAGAGGAGGCGACATGAAAAGACCCCCTCTCTCTCTCTTTCTCTCCTATCTCTTTCTCTCCTATCTCTTTCTCTCTCTCTATCTCTCGCGTTCTCTCTCTCTTTTTCTCTCTCTTCTCTTCTCTTCGATGTTCTACGTACGCGTATATATGCAAGTTGTGTGCGGTGTATCTATGTATGTATCTATGCATGTATATACGTATTTCTCGTTCAGTTTTTTCTCCATTACTTCGTCCTCATTTTCTGTCTCTTTCTACTCTTCTCATTTTCTATCTCTTCTTTCTTTCTTTTTCTTTTTTTCTTTTTTTTTTTTTGCTATTCTCCTTCCCTATCTCTTCTTACTGTTCTCATTTTTTCTTTTTCTTTTTTAAATTCTTGTTCTTATTCTTATTCTTATTTTCTCTCTCTCTCTCTCTCTCTCTCTCTCTTTCTTTCTCTTTCTTGTTTTTGTTTCTTGCCGGTTTTCATTCTCTGGCTCTCTTTTCTTTTCTCTCTCCTTTCTATCTCACGCGTACACACATATTTATCATTCCCATCTTATCGTAATCATTCGATATAAAAACCATCCTTCCATTCGAAATTAGAATCCTATATTCCCTTTCGCTTCTATCTCCCACCCATTCTCTTCTTCAAAAGAGAAAATTATCCCAATCCATATAAACCAATCGGGCACTTCGAATTATTTTCTATGCTAATAATTCACCAGAAATCGCTAATCGCAGCTTTTACTAAGATAATAATTGTGATAATTAAATTTAAAAAAAAGAGGAAGAAGGAAGGAAGGAAAACTGATATGAAAACAAAAAGAGAGGGAGAGAGAGAGAGACTTAAGAGGAAGACAGAGAGAGAGAGAGAGAGAGAGAGAGAGATAGATAACGATGTAAAAGAAGAGGAAGAAAAAGAAAGAAAGAAAAAAGATTCCGAATGATGGTAAATAAAAAAAGTAAAGGGATAGAGAGAGAGAGAGAGAGAGAGAGAGAGAGAGAGAGAGAGAGAGAGAAGGGATCAACAAAATTCCACTTACTCTCTCGAATAAGAAATAAAAAAGGACATAGAAAGAGATAAAAAGGTAGTACCCTCCCTCTTCTATCATCCATTCGACGATTTCTCCAACGATGTAGTACTTCGTATTTTGCTCGGAAATTCTCTCTCTCTCTCTCTCTCTCTTTCTCTCTTTCTCTCTTTTTCGTTTCATGCAGCAGCAGCAGCAGCAGCAGCAGCAGGCTAACGGAATCAACGGAAGGGTTTGAAAACTCCTCTAAAGGATCACCGCGCATTAAACGTTTTCATTTCGTGAGCTCTTCTCCCGGTACGAAGAAGAGCATGTTGTGCAGTAGTAATGGTGGTCGCAGTAATAGTAGTAGTAATAATAGTAATAGTAGTGGTAGTAATAGTAGTAGTAATAGTAATAGTAGTGTAGTAGTGGAAGTTGAAAGGAAGAGATGTGGATACGAGGGAATGAAAGAAGCAAAGGAGGAAAGAAAAATGTGAAAGAAGGAGGGAAGAGAGAAAAAGAGAGAAAAAGAGAGAAAGAGAGAGAGAGGAAAGGGTCGCGATGGCGTCCTGGGATTCGTAGCTGATTGGCCGATGCCAAGGGTACGCATTTTTAGCCACCCTTCGGATCTGCCCTCATTGTCATTTTAATTTCAATCCCCTCGGGACAACTCTATCTCTATCTTTCTCTCTTTCTCTCTTTCTTTCTCTCTCTCTTTCTCTCGTCTTCTCTCTCTCTTATTCCCTCATTCTCTCATTCTTTCTTTCGCGAAGGGACAAATCGAAGTATATATGAGAGAAAGAGGAGGGAGAAAGAGAAAGAGAGAGAGAGAGGGGTTGAGACGAGGCTTCGATTCCAGAGGATGTAAACGCACCCTTCGCGAGATTGCTTCGTCGTTGAAACTGGTTACGACGGAAACATCTAACGGGTGTACATCTTGTATTATCGATCATCGACAAATTTGTTTTCAGTCGTCGTGTGTTTATGAAACAAAAATAGAGTGAATATACATTGAGAAAAAATGGAGAAGGGAGATTTGTTTATATGTTGCGTTTGATAATCCTGTTGGTTTTCTCGTAACAAGACTCTTTTTTCTTTCTTTTCTTTTTTTTTTTTTTTTATATCCTTTAACTTTTCTTATTTTTATAAAATGTACTGCTGACGTTAAATGACGAGTCTAATTGAATGTTTCGTAAACTTATGGTTTTGTAAATATTCGCGATGGTTAATTAAAACTGTTTGGATGTTTCTATCTGTTATACATTTAATTAAAATGAAATTAACTTTGAAACGTTGTAATCTCTTTTCTACGTAGATCTCCGTCTTTCTTTTCGGTAGTAACAAAAATGTATGGTCCGTGGGTCATTCAAGAGTGAAGTTTGCCCTACGATATTTTTATCTCCCGCGATCTCGAGATGTAAGATAAGAAAAGAAAATGATTTACATCGCGTTCATGTTTAAGTATCCTCCTTATCTTCTTATCATACGTTTTTATCACACTTTCGAAAAAGGATTACACGAATTTGTATCGCGCCATTTTTTAACGGGAAACGAAAATCTAATCGTATCATCGCTTTCAATCGACAACGTTAACATTAATTTTGATCGTGTGAAAATTTCTCGAAAAGAAAGAAAGAAAAAGAAAATCTTCGATAAAAACTCTGACAATTCGTTTCAATCTCTATCTCGTATAATCCAAGATATCTGATCGTATTTATTACAAAATTTGGCACAGCTTCGAGTCGATCTTAAAGTCAACAAGTTAGAAAGAAAAGAGAGAGAGAGAGAGAGAGAGAAAAGAAAGAAAAAAAAAAGAATCAAAAAGAAAAGAAAATCATGAAAGAAACTATACAGGGTAGTAGTAAACAAAAGCAGAACTCGAATCTCGATCTCGATCTCGATCTCGATCTCGATTGTCTCTGATCGATATCATCTCAACATCGTCATCGTGTCGTCGTCATCGTCATCAAGTTCTCCAAGTCCATTTCAAGTCGAGGTTTCTCCTTTAGGAAGAATCAGAAGAAAAGGGGAGGACAAAGGGTTAGAAAAAAATTAAGAGACGCCGACAGAGTCGCACGCGTGAGAAAGACCGGCAAAGACCGACAGAGAAAGATGGATACACCAAGAAATATAAAAAAGGAGAGAAAGAAAGAAAGAAAGAAAGAAAGAAAGGAAGAAAGAAAAAGAGAGAGAGAGAGAGAGAGAGAGAGAGAGAGAACATATCATACACAAAACGCGAGTGCGAGGGAGGAGAAACGAAAACGATTCCGTCGTCGGCACGTGTACGCGGTTAAATAATAAAAAGGCTTGCCAGCAAAGTTTCCTCCTCCTCATCCTTTTCATCGTCCTCATCCTCATCCTCATCCTCATCCTCATCCTTCAACGACGACGACGACGACGACGACGACGATGACGACGACTACGATGACGACGTGCGCGCGAGCAAACGAACGCGCGCGCTCTACTTGCGGGATTTCAAAAGCGGAACCGCCGGCTGTCGCGATACGGATCTGACCAATCATAAAAGCCGCATAATGGCCACTTATTCATTCAATCCAAAGCACCAAACAAAAGCGGAAATTAGTCAGGTTCGTTATGCTTATTAATTGACTGACGTTTCCGTCATATTATTCTCGAAGGATGAATCGAGAGTTCCCGTTGCCCTTCGAGGGCATTACCTACCGCCCCTTTTTTCCTAAACTCTTCTCCACCCCTTTCCTCCCAATCTCCTGTGTGACCTTCTTTTTCTGTCTTATACTTTCTCTATATACTTATATATGTATGTATGTATGTGTGTGTGTGTGTTTTTTTTTTAGTTTTTCTTTAGTTAGAAAAAATATCATCGGAGTTTGGGTCGTCTGATTTTGTTGGAATTTTCTTTTTTATTTCTATTCTTTTTATGTTATTTTATTTCGTTTCATTTTATTTTATTTTATATTTTCTTTGATGAGAATATTAAACAATTTTTTTATTATGTATAAGATGAAAGAAAATGGTTAAGCGGTGTATTACATTACGGCAGAATTTAATGTCACCCTTTATCTTTAGAAAATGGCGCCTGATATTCGGAGAGCGAGGGATGAAATAGTTGTAGGAATTTGTTAATGACTCTGACGTCTTTCTTCTTCTTCCTCTTCTTCTTCCTCTTCCTCTTCTTCTCTTTCTTACCAATTGATCGTAAAAGAGCACCCTTTAACTTTTACCAAACAACTTCTCCTACTCGCTAACGTTAATTCTCGAAGGAAGAAGGGATGAAATATAAAAGAGGGCGTGGTGCTATTCTGCAGCTGTGCAGTACACATAAACACATACATAGAATCTTTTTAAGGTTTATACATAATATACATATATACATATATGCACGTATGTACATAATACATATACGTATTTCTATTTAGAATGGTAAGTTATATTGCCAAGGGGATGATACGATGCATGGGGGTGCCGAAACGCTTTCATTACACGGTTTCCCGAGGGATAATATTCTCTCTGCTATATCTCTGTGGCCGTCCCTAGGGGGTGAAATTCCGCACCATCAATCTCCCCGTACATATATGTATATATACACACACACATATTTATATATGTAGCCTGAGACGCAACCCTTCGTTTAGGGTTTACTCCCTTACCAGAAAACTACCCTCCCACACGTACCAACCCCTTTTCGAAGTGGACCGAAATATGGTGGAAATTGCTACGAGTTCTTCACAAGAGAAAATCGCTTTATTTTGATTTAATAAAATGGCCGCGACAAATATTATATATATTATATTATTTGTTAAGATATAATCTCTCTTATGTATTATTTGTTAGTTGTTTTTGTGATTACATTTTTATTTTCTTTTTTTCCTAAAGTATTTTTATTTATTAATCTATCTGATAAATTGTGCAGATCGATTATAAAATTGATGAAGTGAATTTTATATGTATTTATTTTTATCTTTCTATTATCATAATACTGCGTCTTCAATTTTATAAAGGATTTCTTTTCTACAGTTTATTTTTTTCTAAGTCAACTAAGTTCAATATATACGTACATGTATATATTTATAATTCTGTATTACTACTGAATCAATAATTTATTCAGATCACGTCGTTTCTCGTTGTTACAATAGCGAACAATTGTACAAAACAATTGTACAAATTATTTCTTAATTCGTACAGTATTTATTCGTTTACATATTTGCACGGAATATTTTATGTTATTTCTTGTTACATGGAGAGAGAAAAAAAGAAAAAGAAAGGAAAAAAATGTAAAAGAAATAGGACGAAAAGAGATGGTATTGTTTATGCGAAATGCATTTTTATTTAATTACATATTTTTTCTTTTTTCTCTTCTATTTTTTTTTTCCTTTTTTTTTTCAGTGTCTTCTCGAGCAAGTTTCAAGGTAGGTGACACGTTGCAAGGACGTCAACGTCGTCGCAAAGGACTCGCCGTTTCTCTTGTTTTTTTTTCTTCTTCCTCTTCTTCCTCTTCCTCTTCTTCTTCCTCCTCCTCCTCTTCTTCTTCTTTTTCCTTTTTTCTTCGAGTCGGTGCTCTTTGAAGATCCAATATGCTCGCCCAACTCGCGTCGGCATTATATTGCGATCGTTTGCTCGTGCGCATTGCGATTAGTATTATTTAATACGCACATTGTATATAAGAAAGGGTCCTTTTCTCGTATCAGATGTGCCGAGGGCCTCAAGACCAGTTATTAGGCTCCTGACAGGCCCCATAATCCGTTCCTCCATAGGAGGAATGAAAAATATAATACCTATTAGCGAAGATCCTTTCAATTTGCTCTATACTCTCTGCCAAGGGAATTTTTCTTCGTTTGTTCTCTCTC
>NC_057697.1:1802199-1845080 GCF_014466175.1 Vespula pensylvanica
TATTTTCTCTTTCTATGGCTCTACACACGACCGGTAGCTCATTATCTTTTCTTCTCTCGCTCTCTTTCTCTCTCTCTCTCTCTCTTCTTTCTCTCTCCTCTCTCTCTTTCTCTCTAATCAACATTTCAATATATATATATATATATATATATATATATATATATCGTATATCGCTTTTTCTTTCTCTCTCTTTGGTTCTGTTCGTTTAGATCGGTCTTCTATTTTTCGATTCTATACTAATCGAGACATCAAAAATGAAACTACTGTGCGAGTTTAGAAAGGAAATCTTTGTGTTCGCTGCTTTTTATTTTCTTTCTTTCTTTCTTTTTTCTTCTTCTTTTTTATCTTCTCGCCTATTTCTTGATCAAAAATATGTATTAAGTATAGTAGGAATATAGAAAAATCAATCTTCTTTTTATTCTAATCAGAGATGAAATATATAAAATAACAAGACGAAGAGAACTATCTTAACAATAAATCTTTTTATACTTTAATCGATATTAACAAATATCTATACTATCTTTTTATTTATTACGATTCATTGTGTGACTTTCTTTTAAATGCCTACTTTTAAATATATATATATATGTACATATTAATATAATGGGAGAGATGATTTGAAATAGGCAATCTTAAAGATGAATCTTTAGGTGAAAAAAGGATTGCATTTACTTCGAAGTGCTTTCGTTTAATCAACAAAACCTCTTAATGGCTGCTTCTCGCAGACGATTCATTACTTTGATTGATCTCTCTCCCTCTTTCTTTCTCTTTTTCTTTTATTATCTATCTTTTCTTTGAAAAACGAGAGAAAGAAGAAAAATGTTCGCGTTAATTATCAATTAATACAAAACAGAGAGATTTATATATGCTTCATTTATAATTCACTTAATTGCAATTTGATAAATATCCATTATTGCTCTTCTTAAATCAAACTTATTAGACATACGAAAATTTTGATATATATTTCTGATTAGTCATTAAAATAAACTTCACTAACATACAAACATATTAATTTTTATCACTTAAAAAAAATAATTATTAATCAGATTTAAGAGAACGTAAAAAGAAAAAAATTAACCGAGGCTTATTAAATATTTGCGAAATATATGCTAAACGTCGTATTAATTTTTATATTAAAAGAAAAAAGAAAAAGAAATAAAAGAATAAAAAAGTATAATCATTAATCAAATTCGAAAGAGAATGGAAATAAATCGTGTTAAGTATTAATTCTCGTCATTAATAATTCTCTCCTTCCATTCTGATCGTTTAAATGAACCGACGTTTCGAAAATAATCTTAGGAATTAGAGAAGATTAGGTAGGGATGACGTCGTTTCTCTCTCTCTCTCTCTCTCTCTCTCTCTTTCTCTCCCTTTCTCTTACTCTCTACTCTCTTCTCATTTTATGGCTTTTGTCTCCAAGTAAAGAGGAACGGCTCGTGTTCGGTCGCCGAAAGCCCGCAATCTCCGCCAATTAGCAACGATTTTCGTAAATCGAGTCGTAGCCGCGAATTAATTGGTCCTCGACTTTCTTTACCACCATCACCATTCCTCCCCTTTCCTCCCCTAACGTCCTGTTATCCCTTTTTACCCTTCTCTTTTTTGCCAGTTTCGTCCTCGAAACACTCGAAATACTCGTCTAAACCTCAACGACAAAATAATGTATTCCTACGGCATATCGTAAACTCTTCCATAAATCATCGAATGAATTTATGAATTATATGAAAACAAAAAAAAATAAAAATATTGTATAAGCGTTGAGAGAGAGAGAGAGAGAGAAAGAGAGAGAGGAAGAGAGAGGGAGGGAAAGAAAAAAGGAAAAAGAAATCGTTGCAAAAAAATTGGTTTTTCATTTTCTTTCTTTCGCTCTGAAAGTTTGTTAATCTTTTTTTCTTTTTTTTTTTTTTTTTTGTTATTTTTGTTCATATTTTTTCGTTTATTTTTTCCTTTCATTCGTTCATTCGTTCATTCGTTCAAATGTCACAGTATTTTTACAATTCCTTTGACTTCAATAGTAAAAATATATTTAAGCTGAAACATCCTTTTCAACCTTTCGAGCTTAGCCACCCCATCCCTTTTTCCTCTTCCTCCACCTCCATCAATACCACCATCTCTATCACCCCTTGATCACCACGTAATCGCTCTCATGCGTCACGTTTAAAGTTTACGTTTAATGTACGACGATTAAACAAACTGTAACGCTTTAATCAAAGGGGAAACTACGAAAAATCGACTCTCTCCATTAAATTTTTTTCAAACTTATTCGTTCGAAAATATTCGGAAAATTTCAACTCAAATCGATTCCCATAAACGTGTTTCCCTTGTTTTATTTTTGGCTTTTTCTTTTTCTTTTTTTTCTTCCTTTTTTTTTTTTTTTTTTTTTTTAATTGTATATCCATATCTGTAGTAAAATTGTATCGACTAAAAAAAAAAAACTAATTCTTTAATTAAACAATAAAAGAGAAGGGGAGGAGAAAGAGAGAGATTACGAGATAGAAAAATTTTATAAACATTCCGGAAAACATAGGATTAAAATTACTTTTTAAATAATTACCCAATGAAATAACACTTAACAACGTACGACAATTATTAACATTACAGTATTATTATTCATTAACATTATTAAATAATATTAAAAGAAGATAACTAAAAATTGTAGTAAAAAAAAAAAGAGAGAGAAACAAAAAAAAATACTAATCGGCAAATAGAAACAATAGTTTCATTCAATTTCGTTTCTTATCGAATGGCTTACATAAGAGAAGAGAAAGAGAAAGAAAAAAAAAAAAAAAAGAAAAAAGAAGATAAGGAATATCTTTGAAGAAATTAATCAACGAGAACGTAATGTCTCTTATCTTAATTATCTTTTTAAATATCACACGTGATCGTACGATCTGCCGTTTCACGTCCATTCAGAAATACAACGTCCGAGTATGAATGAACTCGTTTCACGTCGATCACTCCCTTCTATCTCTCTCTTTCTCTCCTAACTCTTTCTATCTCCCTTTATCTCGTTCGTTTCACTTTCGTTCACAACGCGCATATGCTGAATAAACAAACAGTCGATTGGCGAGCATAAAGCCAACGATTCTTCCTCTTCTTATTCTTTACTCCTCTCTCTCTCTCTCTCTCTCTCTCTCTCTCTCTCTCTCTCTCTCTCTCTCTCTCTCTTTCTCTTTTTTTTCTGGTTAATGTCTTATCAAAAAGAGAAATTCATTAAGTGATAATTAATCATGATTTTAAGAACTCTCTCCCTCTCTCTCTCTCTCTCTCTCGTTCTTTCTCTTTCTCTCTCTTTCTCTGTCTGTCTGTCTGTCTGTCTATCTGTTTGTCTCTCTCTCTCTCTCTCTTTCTGTTTCTTTCTACCAGCTGTAGATCTTGGAATGAAAGAGATGGATAAATAGGTAGATAGATAGATAGATAGATAGATAGATAGATAGATAGATAGATAGATAGATAGATAGATAGATAGATAGATAGATAGAGAAAAAAAGAGAGAAAATGATATGGGGACCACCATGAATGCATTTCCGGAATTATAGTAATCGATGACACAGTCGAAGTTCTGTCTTCGTGCAGCTGTGAATTCAACTTCTCTATTTCTTTCTTTCTTTCTTTCTCTCTTGAGTTTGTTTCTTATACAGGGTGTAACTTTTTGAAATCGAGTCGTTCGTTTATCTTGAACGATTCAGTGAAGATGTTAATGGGATTGTCTTAATATTGATAATATAAATATTCTGATTTTTATTTTTGAAACATTTGGATTAAATATGAATAAGAATGTTTATTGATTATTATCTAATCGCATTTTTTCTTATTCATTATCGTTTTCCATTAACAAATAACTAAATGATAACTATCTAAATGATAATTATCTATATATATATATATATGTATATATATATATAGATATATAATATTTATTTTTCATGTAATTTCAATATAAACGTTCATAGACATATACACGTATGTGCATATATGCATATTACAAAATACTTAATTTCTAGATTTTGTAATGCTCACATGTTACTCGCACATATTCTTCAAAATACCCACATATATAAAACATATATGATTAAATGCCATTAACGCACATAGAAATACATAGACATAGAGATGTACAGAAAAGAAAAAAAATACACACACACATATATGTATATATATATGTATATATATAAATGTATATAGAGTATAGGCTCGCGTATTCGTTCTCGGAGGATGCTATTCATCGGAAGAACCCATGAGAGGGGGTCTGATTGGTGAAGGGAGAAGGACGAGAAGATGGAGGGCTCGAGGGTGAGGCTAAGACAGGAGAAGCGGGACGGGGGCCAATCAGAGAGCCACGGACTTGGAGGATGTCGTTGCCAGGCAACGAAACACACCCCAACACCCGAGGGGAGAAAACCCCTGAGGCAATTCTCCCTCTCTCTCTCTCTCTCTCTTCCTTTCTCTCTCTTCCTTTCTCTCTCTCTCTCTCTCTTTCTCACTCTCTCTCTTGGTCTCTCTTTAACGTAGCATCGATACAGTCGGTGCCGAAAGTTATCGCACCCTTGAGAGCCGCCCTTTTCGACCCTACCGTGCGGATTTCTCTTCTCTTTTACGCAAGCGGATGCTCACGGACAATTAAGCCACCACTGATGATGAGTCTAATGAGGGGAGGAAGTTGAAAGTGAGAAGAGAAATAGATAGATAGATGGATAGATGAATAGATAGAGAAATAGATAGATAGAGAGAGAGAGAGAGAGAGAGAGAACTTTCTCTTTATTTCTTTTTAAAAATACCAATTTTTAATAATACAATATATAATAAATTGAAGGTCAGATTTATTTAATACATCTCCTATGATCCTAATCATTGGAACAATTTCAACAAGTATGTAAAGTATAATAATCGAGTCCGATGTGAGGCTAGGAAGAAAAATTCTTTATTTCTACTTTGAAAGAATCTTTTCTTATTATTTTTTATTTTGTTAAATAAGATTCATACAAATATACTCCGTAATTATATATTCTCCCTTTATATATATATATATATATATATATATATCTTTCTCTCTCTCTCTTTCTCTCTTTCTCTCTCGACTTATTTACGATATAGATCCACGCAAGCGTCTGAATAGAAATATTATGATCTCTCGATCACATCATGATCCGCCGGGCAAATAGAATTTTCCTTTCGGTACCTTTTTCAAATCCCTTTTAAAACTCAGCTCGTTTATCGAAAGCCGATTATATACACATACACACATATACACGCGTACATATATACATACATACATACATATCAAGCCAATTGGAGGATAGCAATTGTCATTGAACGATCACTCCCATTTTTCTGACTCCTTAAATCGTAGGAAAAGGATTAAGATGCTTCATCCTTTGAATTCTTCTTTTTTTATCTCTCCTTTTCAATCCTTTCTTCTCAAGTAGACCTTTAGACCTTATATATAGTTTGTATATGTATCTATATATATATATATATATATATATATATATATATTTCTCTCTCTCTCTCTCTCTCTTTCTTTTTTCACCAATGAGAGGATTAAATCGTTCTATTGATCTTTCTCAATAGATCCCTCGATCCTTTCACGTGCCAACAGGAGCAGCCACTGTTTTGACATTCGTCTCTCTTTCTTCCTTCCTTCCTTCCTTTCGTTAAGCTATTTAATCCTTTCAATTTTTTTCTTTCTTTCTTTCTTTCTTTCTTTCTTTCTTTTTTTTTCTTTTTCTTCTCCCTCTCTCTATATATATGTGTATATAAAAAAAAAAGCTAACGAACAAATCCCTTTTAAAATCCTTTTACAAATATTCATGAGCTTTTTAATTCTTTCTATTAATCCATTTACTTATTAATTAATTGATAGATTAATTAATTGATCGATTAATTAATTAATTTTTCAGAATCTATGGACAATCTTGATGGTCAGAAAAGTGAATATCACGATGAAGAAAACGATGGTACTTGATATAAAATTTATTTTAAATACAAAATACAAGGTCTGAAGTTCTTAGGCGATTTTAAAAATAAATTACTCCTTTTCGAGAACGTTTTAGGCTCGCGATTATGTTTATCTTTCATTGTTCTATAGTTTGAAAAAAAAAAAAAGAAAAAGAAAAGGAAGCACGAAAATGTGTCTAAAAAGTCTCGAGAAAGATTAATCAATTTTTTAATATCATCTAGGTACTTTGAGATATAGGTACCTAGAAATTTTTGACTCAGCCTGTACATTAAAATTTGTTAATATCGTTGTTATTATTGTCATTTTTATTAGATTGTATTGTGATCGAACCGACGAGCTCGCATGCTTCTTCCGATGGATCGAAGAAACCTTCATTTGAAGATATAATTTATTTGGATGATTTAAGCAATGATAATAAAGAGTACAAATTTTTATATCTATATATATATATATATATATATATATATATATATATTACATACATTTTATGTACGCAATTACAATTTTAATTGATTTATTTATTTGTTTATTTAAGGAATACACGTTTGAAAGTACCGAAAATTTATTATGGAACTCGCACCCATAGACAACTCAAACAAGTCATAAAGGAACTTGGTCGTACCAGTTACAGACACAAGAAGTAAGATATATAATTATTTTATTTTTCTTTATATTTCCTACGAATTTCTTATAAATTCTCCGTTTTAGAATGACTATACTGAGCAGTCGAGAACATACTTGCATTCAAGATACTACAACTAACAAATCAGAATTCTGTTACAATCTACTCGATCCTGAAAAGGTCTCACAATTAAAATTAATAAATATCACGTAATTAATGAATTAATTGACTTTATTGATCGATCTACATACGTCATTTATTTTTTTTATTTTCTTATCTTTTCTTTTTTTTTTTTTTTTTTTTTTTAGGAATTAGGATGTCTTTATTACAACGAGAAAAATAAAAAGGATCTATCGACGTTCTCTCAATTGGAAAGTAATGGAATCACTATGCCATACGATATCGAAGATCTCGTCGAAGTTGGGAGAAAAAATCACGTTTGTCCATACTTCGCTGCTAAAAGTTTAGCCGAGGAAGCTGAGATAATATTCTGTCCTTACAATTACATAATCGATCCTGACATCCGTGAAAGCGTAACTATCATCGATTTTTAACTTTTTCAATTGATAGTTCAGGCCTATTGATGAAATAAAAAAAAGAACATATACGTCAAATACTTCATTGCGAAAGAATGAACAGTGTTTTTATTAGAATATCACTCAATGCGATTAAAATCAATCTTTTATTTTTTTGAAGTTTACGTCTCTCCCACGAACCGAATACACAAGTTAGAATTTTTTAAATAATATTTATTTCTCTTTTTATGAGTTTCAAAAAATTGATTTATTCGTACGTTTTTCAATCAATGCCATGAATTACGCAAGAGAAAAATTAACGTTGGTAAAATCGTAGCTTATAATTCATCATTCGTTTATTAATAAGAAATGATTTATTTCACAGATGCAAATTAATTTGAAAAACGAGATAATCGTATTGGATGAGGCTCATAATATCGAAGACATCTGTCGCAATGTCGCCGGTGCCGATTTTAGAGAAGACGAATTACGCTCGATCCTTGCAGACTGCGGAACATTAAAATCAATGGAATTCATTGAAGAACGCGATGCCTACTCGATCATAAATTCTTATATCGAGGGTCTCATCGATTTTATTAACAGTATTACTCTAAATCCAACGGTATATATATTATATACTTATACATACATATAAATTTTATTTCATTTTATATAATCCATATATCTCATTAATTAAAAAAGAGAAAAGAAAAATGATTTCAAAGGGTCACCCATCCAAGAATTAAACGTGAACATTATTACTTAACTTTCTTTCGGGGGTCACCCATCCATCCAAAGTTCATTCTCAAATTTGACTTAACTTTTTTCACTCGTTCTAAAAAATAAAATCCATTTAATTAATTTTATATTTGTAAGCTATCGTATTTGTTTTAGGATAAAGATGATGAAATGAATGGTCCTTATTGGACGGGCAGCGAATTGTTGGAATTATTTAACATGCACAATATTGGTACTTCAAAATGCGTACTAATAATGAGTGCCGCACAAATAGCAATATCTGAATTTAATAACACAAGGGAAAATCTTCGCGTTATGAAACATGATAAATCGAATAAGAATAAAAAAACTATTTCACGAAGTACTAAAATCGTTCTTCAACGTTTGATATTCGCTTTAAAAAAAATAGCTTCCGAAGAATATGCGAATGATTATCGAGCTTATGTAAGCGAATCATTCGTTTCTGATATATGGTACAAAGTATGTAAATATTTTCTGCTTCTTTTTTATTATTATTAATATATAATTTATAAAGAAAAAAATTAATTTAAAAATATATTTAACATTCTTTCAATGTCTTATTAATCTTCTTCTTTTTAATTCTTTCATTTCTTATTTCGTCTTTCTTTTTTTTTTTTTTTTTCTTTTTCTTCTTTTAGGTTCCAGACGATACTTGGTCGTCACAAAGGTCTGGAAAACGTTTGAGAAGTCTCAAATTGATTTGCATGAATCCTGCTGTAATCTTTGCTCCTTTGGCACGTGAAGCAAGATCGATCATTTTGGCATCGGGTACCTTGACTCCTACAACTTCTTTCCAAAGCGAACTTGGCACGAAATTTGCTTATATACTTACTGCCAATCATGTGATCGATAGCGATCAGGTCTATATCACATGTGTACCGAAAGGACCGACTGGCGTGTCTCTAAAAGCTAATTATCAAAATGTTAATAGTTGGAATTTTCAGGTAATTTTTTCTTTTTTTCTTTTTTTCTATAATATAAATCTTGCCTGAAATGAAATAAAAAACTATTGTAGTAAATTATTTGTTATTAAATAAAAAAGGAATGTTTCTCGTTAATTTTATTATATTCTACTTTTGTATAAGTTATATATTTTCAATTTTTATAAAGAATAGATAAAAAATTATTTCAAAAATATACATTTTGCCAATTACTATATATTCTATTATTGTATTATAATTCTTTTTATTTATTTAATCATCATGTTTCTGTGAAAATATTCACAAAAATTTCTTCGATCAAACAAACGTTCCTTTATATTTGATAAAAACAAGAACAAATTTTCAAGATAATTAATCTACTCGTACATTGTTATTTTTATAATATAATTATAACTTTATTTAATGATATATTTAAAGGACGAGCTTGGAAGGTTGCTGGTAAAAGTTTGTCAATCAGTACCACACGGAGTACTCTGTTTCTTCTCCTCATATTATATGATGAATAATCAAATAAAAAGATGGAAGAACAATAATTTTTGGCATAATATAGAAAGATACAAACGAATATTTATAGAGCCACGTAACAATAATGATCTAGAACAAGTTATGAGAGAATATCGCGAGGTTATTGAAGAAACATCCGAAATAGATTCTAATAATATTGAAACGTTGTCCGGTGCAATTTTATTCGCAGTTTTTCGAGGTAAAGTTGCTGAAGGTATCGACTTTAGTGATGACGAGGCACGTTGTGTAATAACAGTAAGCATCCAATGATTAAACAAATATAATAACATTATTATTTACAAAAAAATATTTAGTATCGATTCAATCGTTGATTACAAAAACGATGTAAATAATTTGAGATATTACAAAATATATTAATCTCTTTTTTTGTTTTCGTCAATTTATAGAAAAATAATTATTGAATAATTCAAACATAAAATTCAAAGTATCTTAAAACCAATAAATATATCATTTAAATCGCTTTCATAATCTTTTCATTTCAATTCGATTATTTATTCTATTATCAATTATGTTTGTTAGGTTGGCATACCGTATCCTGTAAAAAAAGATCCAGAAATTGAAATGAAATGGGCATATAATGATAAAAATACTTCTAAGGGATTGGTCAAGGGCTCTGATTGGTATACCATACAAGCGTTTAAAGCTTTGAACCAAGCTTTAGGTCGATGTATCAGACATAGGAATGATTGGGGTGCTGTTTTGTTAGTAGACGAAAGGTTTGTTGTTGTTGTTGTTGTTATTATTGTTATTGTTATTGTTTTTGTTCTTAACAAAATTCGTTTAAAGAATTTTATTTATAAGAGTTTTTATAGATTTCAGTCTTCTGCTAATATTAATAATTTACCCAAGTGGATCAGAATGAGGGTGAGTTTTAACGAAGGTCTCAGTTGTTATTTAAATAGAACAAATTTCTTTGATTATAATTGTTTTCTTCTTTTTCTTTTTTTTTTCTTTCTATAGTGGAGGAACACTTCAGGTAATAATCTTATTAAGGAACTAGAAAGTTTTGTGATGACGAAAAAGATTCAAAAACAAAAGGAAGATACATAACAAGATTGTTTGTTTGTTTGTTTTCTTTTTTTTTTTTCTTTTTTTTTCTTCTCTTTTTTTTTATAAACTTAAGACTTATTGTTACTTATTGATACTGATGTACCGTATGAAGTATTTTAATATCAGATAGTTTAATTTTTTACAAGTAGATTTTTTCGTTTGTATGTATTATGTTTCAACAATATTTTTAAGAATTCTTTGTCAAACTTCATTTTCATAAATGTGTTTAATTAAAAGAGAATCGTTCGTTCTTACATATTTTAACAATATTTTTAACAGACTTGTTTCTTTTTTTTTTTTTTGTTTTTTTAAGCGTCATTTGTATCCCTTTTTTCGATCAATCTCAATTGCTTCTTTTTCATTCTCTTTAGTTTGGCAGTATTTTTAATCTGTATAGGAGAATAATCAAAGTAATAATTAAGACAACGTTACTATTTAATTGATTAATTGAAATAAAAAAGAGAAAAAAGAAAGAGAGGAAGAAGTAATTTTTGTACTCACAACTTGTACAACTTCGCCCTTTTTTCTATTTTCTTCTGCTCTCTTCAAATTTTCTATTCTCCTTTGCTTCTTTGCTTCCTTCTCTGCCTGTTTTTGTTCCTTAATTGTTCTTGACATTTCCTTAGCACGTTGCAAATTTTCTTTCAACTTCTGTTTCTTTTCAAGAGATAACCGTATACCTCTGCTCTTGACTATAGATGAAAATCTAGAATAAACATAATTGAATATAATTACAGAAGATTAACAGAAACGTGATTTTACATACCTCTTTCTAGGTTCTTTCCATATTCTACCGGATTTTGGTTTTCCTTTTGGAATGTCTCGTTTAAAAGACGTCTGATTTGTTTTCTCTACATTAATTTCATTTATATGTGACATGTCATCGTCAGACGAATTTTCCTCAAGGATATCTTCCATTCTAGTTACCTTCTCTTCCATTTTATTTTTATTACGATAAATAAAAGTGGACTGCAAAAATCACGGTTTCTTTCACGTGTAAACAATATTTTTTTTAGGTTAGAAAGTGCCCACATGGGCACCAATAAAAAAATATACCGCTAGTGACATCTATAGAAAAAGTGACCAACTAAAATTGATAGATAATACGTGACATATGATAAATGATCTACATTATCATTGAATCACAGTTAATTCGCAATACTGTACAAAAATACAGAGCTGAGTCGGTAAATGATAACTTATACTTGACATTGTTATAATTCAGTAAAATAACAATGCAATTTTATAACTTAGTGTTATAAAGATGATTTAATAAATTGGAATAGTTTAAATAGATTCCATAATTGTAATATACTCCATGCAATATATTAAAAACATTTAGACAATATGTATACAAAAGATATGTAAAATACGTCATGATAAAATGCCATATTTAATATTTCATATGAATTTAAATATTTCATATATTAAGTAATTTAATATAATTACATTGGTACAAAGAGAAACATGGTCAATAAGACATAATAGAAATACTATAGGTCGTTATAACAAATTATCGACCGATATCATTTATCAACACAATACAATAGTAAACGTCGATATTACAGATTTTCTTTACAATTGAGACAAGGTAATAAATTCGTTTTTCACAAGTTACATATTATAAAATAAATCACTAATAAAATTAACAAATACATTCTATTCGAAATTAGCATACTCTGCATTTTATAACATCTTAAAAATATATAATCTTTGATATTATCTATATACTACAATATAATTATCACTATAAATTAATATAAAATATTTATAAGAGATTACATATGTTTAATATTTTCTTACTAATAATTATTAATTAATTCTTACCTCTAAAGATACTATTGATAATATCGTTAGAATAATAATATATCGAAAAAATTTCATGCAATACGAATTATTTGCAATATAACAAAAATAGAAACAAAAACTTGTATCCATATTTGTATACACGTATAAGTGTAAAATAGATATGTATTAATATTATTATAGAGTCTCTGGTCTTCAATCGAATTCGAAATAAATCCAGAGGTGTATATATATATATATATACACACACATATATATATACACACATATATATATATATACTTACATACATACATATACATTTATATAAGCCGCACCGATCGATCACACCTCATAAAATTCCGTAAAGCAAAAAGGACAAGTGAGATGAATAAAAGTAATCATCGCGAGTTTCCCGTCGTGGTCATTAATTCTAGCGATCTATCATCTTTCTTCTTTCTTTTTTTTTTTTTAACCACCACCCGGGTTGTCCTTTCGCTGTTTCCGAATTCATATATTCATATTCAATGGCATTAATGGCACGTATTTTTCACTTGGTCGGAACTTGTACTGTGAGCATAATCTATTTGACACCGCTTCGGCATAACCATTCCTGTAAAAAAAAAAAAAAAAAAAAAAAAAAAAAGGGAAAAGATCATTATAAATAATCATAATAATTTATCAATAATATTGATCAAAGCAACACATAAATCATTTTTATGAGAGAACACAATAAATGTTAGTATAAAAGAAAAACAATGTTTAACATTAATATTTTTAGTATCATCATCACCACCACCACCATCACCACCATCACCACCACTTTCTTTGTTATCAATGAATTAATAAGCATAGTAATTGAATTAATAAAAAATAAAAAACAGAAAACGTTTCATTGTACTTCAATTAATCTCTCTCTTCAACGATCTTGAAAATAATTCATTACATTCTTGTGGACACGTTTTAATCTATCAAGCACTTCCTCGACGAACTTTGAAAATGGTGTCTGATATAAAAACTTGTTACTTTTTCCAATTTCTTTACGCTTGTCAAAATCGAGTGGCTCGTAACTCGGTGATTGTTTCCAATATGGAATACATTTCTCGGAGGATCTATATTCATTGATGTGAAAAAAAAATTAACTATCTAATCTTATCCTCATTAATAATAGATGATGTGATCAAAAGTTCTTAAGTGATTTAAAAAAAAATCAATCACTCTCTAATTATCTTTTCTCTTTTTTTCTGATTTTTTTTGTTTTATATATATATATATATATATATATATATATATATATAAATTGTAAAACTACAAACGCCTAATTACAATTGTAGAAACACTCGAGGAAGATTAATTAATTTTTGAAAACACTTAGGAACTGTTTAAAATTAATTGCAGAAGAAAAAAAAGGAAAAAAAAAAAACAAACAAACAAACAAATCCGACAGATATTAAGAATAAAAATAATTTCATATACCTTTGCCATTCTGAGCACGGTCGTCTCTCTTTGAAACAAGTCACTTGTATAACATTGAAAAAAAGAGCACCGATAGTGTTGGCAACCTCAGTATTAAGATTTTGCAAACATCTTCGAAATTTGGCGTCACAGTCGCAATGCGAACGTGTGAAAGGTGAATTATTACATATACCATGTATACATTGTTGAGATGATATCGCTATTGGACAATGATCGTGTTCTCTACAACATGCATCTTCTGCCGCATGATGACCTAAATCGTTATAAGAAGCTGCCACGTTTCCCGGTCCGCACCATTTTGTTCCAGGATATATCAATCCACCTCCTGGTGTTCGATTCTATTTATCAAAAAATATATTACGGATTAATTTTCATTATTAATATTTTATATTTAAAATAAATAATATAAATTAGGCGATGAATTTTTAATATAAAGAAAAATAAAGAAAGAAAGAAAGAAAGAAAGAAAGAAATTTAAATCAGATGAATTTTAATACGAAACAAATTAAGGAAATTTTTAATAAATAAATTGAATCGACCTCTCTCTTTTTCTCTTCGTCTTTTTCTTTTTTTTTTTTATAAAACCTTATTCTCGACAATTTGGCACTAAAGAAATATAGCATTATAACAAATAAAAATAAAAATAAAAGAAAAGAAAAGAAGAAGTAATAGCGAGTAGATTTATGGAAGAACGATGATAATATTTTTTTACGATCTAACATTCGATAACGTTTTACACGATGTAACAATAAAATTTGAAGTTTAAGTGAACGATATTTGTTATTCATTTATCTTCTTTTAATTACGTTTTCTTTCGAAGCCAAACAAGTCTCTTCGAGATCGGCAACAAGATTGCTCGGCATTTGTCGAACTTTCTTCGGATCTGCGCCAAATATCATTTTCTGGATCACACCGCGATCATTGTAAAGAGAACATATTGGTTCGCCGGCATTTAATTCTACCATTCTGGACATTGTTGTATCAGCAACAAGCACGCTTGCCATTGTCTTCTGGATCCATAGGATCGACAAAATGCAGAATAAAGCAGTCAGCATCTGCAAGAAAAAGTTTTCACGTGTTAGCATTAAATAATTAACTTTTACAATAGTTAAGTTTGTTATACAAATTACGAATAGACTAGAAATTCTTTTCTACGAAATTTTGTATAAAAAATTATATGTAAAATTTTAATGAATAATTTTATACAACAAGAAATGTATATACGAAATTTAGACATATAATATATATTTAAAAATATGTTTAACAAATCTTAATAATAAAAAATGAAACCAATAATATATATATATATATATATATATATGTGTGTGTGTGTGTGTATGTGTGTATATAGAAAAAATCGTGAAAAATAATATAATGATAAAAATTCTCAGAAAATAACATAAAAGAATATTTTATTTTATATATTCGATGATGGTAATTGCAGATTTGCGAGGGTCGGGCTCAAACAGATTGTTCAGCACGTATCCCGGTCACTTTAACGAGTCATTTGAGGGGTAGATCGATTAAATGTCGACTAGCCTGATATTAACCACTATTATTTATTTTTCTTCTTTCCGACCGGGTCAAATTCATCGTCCTCAATAACGATACTTTTATTCGCAAGATCCATTTATACGATCTTCTAATATCCTATCATTTTTTCACGATTTTTCTTCATATATTATTTGTCATAAAAAACAAACAACGAAACTGTTTGCCCATAGATTTTTTCTATTTCTTTTTTCTTTTTTTATAACTATACTTAAACAGAACTATACGGAACATTTTTTAAAAATCTTTTTTTATCTTTCCTTTCCCCTTTTCTTTTTTATGTGTAATAAAAATTCAATGTAAAAATATCTCAAAAAAAAAAAAAAAGAAAAAAGGAATTTTCAAGGATTTCTGTTAATGTATTATATTGTAATTTTTAAGTTATATAAAAACTAATATTTAATTTTATCTATAGATAATACTTTGAAAAATTCTTCTTTTCGTGAATTTTCATTACTAGCGTTAATCTAAAAAATATTAAAATAAGATCAAAACAAAGAAGTAGACGACACGGAAGACGACAAAAGACTATATTACGAACGTAGAATCGTGAAATCGATATTGTCTATGTGTTTTACAAGGACACATAATAAAAATCACTTAGCCTTCGTAGATAACAAGAGAAAGAGAGTTTCTTTACCTCTGAAGTCCGTGAATGATTACTTAAAATTCGATTTGTATTGTTTCCTTAAAAAAAAAAAAGAAACGGAAAAAAAAAGAGGAAAAAAGATACGTGAAAAGAAAATAATTATAAAATTCATTCTCAAGGTTTACGAGTAATATTCTCTCTCTCTCTCTCTCTCTCTCTTTCTTTTTTTTATTACATACGATAATAAAAAAAAAAATAATAGAAAGAAAAGAAATGATTACGAAAGAGTTTAAAGTAAATTGCCTTTAAATGTAGGTCAAGATCGAGCAAGGATTCGGCATTGAACGTTCGACTTCGATTTCATCTTATAATACGTATATAGACCGTTTATGCTTCTTTTATTTTTGTTTACTTTTAAAATAAAAAATTATAATAACAATATGTTATCAATTACGATGATGAAATATAGAAATGAATTAATATAAAATTAATAAAAATCTAAACACGTAAGAAATTGATTGAAATTTTCTTTTGTTTTATTAATTAATTAATTAATTAATTTATTTATTTATTTATTTATTTTATAGCTACTTAGATCATTATGAAAATTAAGTGAACAAATAAGATCGTAAAAATCATAACAAAAATAAGATTGCGTAAAACTTGATAAACCAATGAATTTTACTATTGAAAATTATGTTAAAGAGATTTAAAATCAATTAAAAAGCATAACTTTCGACGATTCTTCCAACGAAGCTCACAGACATTCTAATGCAATAACGATGACTATGTTTGTATTCTCCGAGGATGATTGCAGTAAAGAAGAATTTAACTATAGAGAAAAAAAAAAAATAAGAAAAGAAAAAAATAAAGGATATTCAATATTGATCGATAATGATGCATGAAAAAGATTATCTACTCGATGATCAATTGATATTTATCGACAATATAAATATTATATAAAGAATATTGAAGTACCTTTTAAAAAAAAAAAAAAAAAGAGAGTGAGAGAAAGAGAAAATAGATGTATGAATAATTTTTACGTAATAAAAACGTAATATATGATTGAGAAATAAAAAAAAAATATCTACATAATACAATTTAAAAATCATTCGTCATACTGTCGAAACCTTTTTAATAATTTAAAATATTAAATACATTCATAATATAATTTTCAATATTTTTTTTTTTTTTGTTGCAAATCTTGTAGATCCCCTAGAATATTTTTACTTTTATGAATTTTTGTTGTTTTCTAACAATAATATTTAATCGAAAAAATAATATGATTATTTATAGTCGAATTTAAAATATTGAAATAGTTCGGAGGGGTCTCTTGATACAGAAATTACTCTCGATATTGACCCTGTTAAACGAGACAACGATTGAATCGTCCTAATTCGAGAGACTGATCCTGAAATCACTATATTGAAACGAGAGCATCGTTGATATTGTATTAACTATTACGAGAAATGTGGGTCATACAATCAACTCTTATTGACGAACTTGTGCCTTGAACCTGGACGAACCTAATCGATTATTATGAGAATAACAATACTGATCGATAATAATCGATAACGATAAATCAATGATGGTCGATAATAATCGATGATAATCGATGATTGTAAAACAATAATTTAAAAAATAAAACATATATATATATATTTACATACGAATATTATTGCGAAATATTATCGTGAAATACAAATTAATTTTATAAATATGTGTATATAAAAATGTTAAACATGTTGATTTAAATAATTCTTCATTCTTAAAACAAGAAACCTAGTAAAATGATACGCAAATCGATAGATGAAGGCTAGTCTTTTACTTTTTGCAGGAGGTCACTGAAAACACGTGTAAATTGAACTCGAATCGATAATACGATATGAAATGTTAACTTTCTTCTCTAAGGTTTCACAAATTAACTTTATGTCATCGATTGACATCTAACTCGATAAAAGAATGTACAAACATTTCAATGACAGCGCACTATAACACTTAAAAAAAAAACAAAACAAATAAAAATAAAAGTAAGATTAAAACCAAGATTTGAGAGATCGTGAAACAAAAATATTGATAGAGAAAGAAAAATTGCTGATATGGGAATAATTAAAAATGAAGATAAGTGTCAATTAATCACACTGAAATAATTAAAACTAAAATAAAAATGTACACGAATAAAGTCGTAATAATAATAATAATAAAAAAAAAAAGTTAATAAAATTGTGAGCAATTCGAAGAAACAAGAAATTTTGCAAATATCAATCCTCTAATTATATCAATTATCTTCAACCTGTCCTTTCAACTGATTCAACTAATTTTACATTAATTTATTAACATTAATATTTTATTCGCCCAATTGATTCCCTCCCTTTCTCTCTCTCTCTCTCTTTCTCTCTCTCCAACTCTTTAAATTAAATTTTAATAACACAAATATATTTGTTTTTATAAATTACGTATTATTAAATTTTGACATGTAATTGATTGTACGAATAAGATTTATTATTTTGTTTTAATTTTTATTTAAATATAATCGATCTTACCTCTTAAAAATCGAGATGACAGTAGCTTATTAATTGATTTAGAAGGAGAGAGAAAGAGAGAGAAAACGTCGACTCAAGAAAATCGCAGGTATCAAACTGTCAGAAGGTTCGGAAAAGGAGCTGGGAAATACAATATACGTAGATGGATAGAAACTGACCTGCGCAACCCTTAAAAGCACTAGGGTAATGGTGCAGTGCGCAACGATCAGTCTAACAGTCGTACGTACATTGTACATCTTGTCTCTCATTTAATTTCCTAATTTATCATCAATAATTAATCATCGTCAATAATAATAGAATAATAATAATAATAATAATAATAATAATAATAATAATAATAAACATTCTCATTCCATATAAAATCATCAAAAAATTTTCAAATGAATATTACAAAATAATAAATAAAAAAAAATCTGGTGTTAACAAAAAAAATAATTACAAAATAATATCCAACGTGTTAACATTAATAAAATGAAGAAAGAAAAAAAGAATCATTCTAACAAAATTAACATGTACTAATTAGATACACGAAATCAATTTTTTACTGATACTGCGTATAAAATTGAAAGTGTCTGATTAAAAAAATATTTATTAAAAAAGTAGAACAACCGATCGTACTAATAAAATTAATACAACATGATCATTATAAACTATTGACACTGTGTATAAAAAGTAATTCTTGTTGAAATTTTTTCTAGAAAAAAAAAAAAGAAAAGAAAGAAAGAAAGAAAGAAAGAAAGAAAGAAAAAGAAACAAAACAAATGATCATTAGAATCGAATCAAGATATGATTAATTTACGTACATTAAAGTTTTCTTGACAACTCTATCAATATCAGGTGAGAAATGTTCGATCTTCCTTTCTTTTTTCTACGACTCACGTTGACTTCAATAATTGTTGTCCACTTCGAAATTTTTTTTCTTCCGTAAGAGCACGAAAAATTTCTGTTAGTCACTCTTCAACGGTTGCTAACGGACTGATCCGTACGTTCGAACGTCAGGATACTAATATTCGTGAACAGCACATATCGCACGTATTAGGGGAGTTTAATCACGTGACGAATGTTTATAAGTATCTATAACATTGCAAATAGGCGTGATTTGACATTTCAAGTCAATGTAATCGACTGATAAAGATTATATATCATTTTTTTTGTAAACAAATTATTTTCTAACTCTTATGAAACAGGAAGAGAGAGAGAGAGAGAAAGAGGAAGAGTGAGAGAGAAAGAATGAGAGAGAGAGAGAGAGAGAGAGAAAGAGAGAGAGAGAAAGAGAGAGAGAAAGATCTTTTACTTATCTTGACAAGATATTTTTCTTATCATTTTTTTGTTCATTAACTAACATTTTTGTGAACATTCTTTTTTGCTCCTTGATCAACGTGACATCGTAGATACTAATTCTTCATTAACTTATTTTACAAGTCGGATTAAAGAAATTTCATTGAAATCTTTGATATTAAATCGATTACTTGGACACATACATATATAAATGACATGATAAAAAAATATTTTGTGTTTAAAGTATTATTATTTCTGTTATATACCCTACGAGAAGATACATCTCAATGTCGATATTTCTAATCTACTTAATCTGAAACGCGTATATTTTCCTACAAAATTGAAATTATAAGCTCGCATCGATCTTGATAAGTGTTTTCTTCTTTTGTCTTATTTCTTTTATATCGATATATAAAAAGCATAAAAAAAAACAAAAAAAAAAACAAAAAAAGAAACAAAAAAGAATAGAAATTTACTAATATCATTTCTTTCTTTCTTTCTTTCTTTTTTTTTTTTTTTTTTAACTTAATAATCATTTCTAACATTTTTATGGAATCCATTCAACTTCGTTAGTCTCGTATTTGCCAGAATCTCTCATCACTGGTATAACTCTATGCGTTTCCTCTGGTTTCGAAGTTGTACTTTCCTCAGTGCCAGTTATCTTATGATAAACTTTGCTACCAGCATGGGCGACCCATTGTACACCATCCCCAAGTTTCTCGCCAGCTTTACGTACGGCACTGCCAAAACTTTCAGCAGTGAAAGTGTTAGGATCGATGTTTATGTCGAAAGTATCATTATCGTGTGGACAACCATTCTGAGAAATGATACTGAGATCATAAGGATCTACTCCATAGCCTGACAATTTTGCTTTTATTCTATCGATGATATCCTTGTCAAGATCACGACGTTTTGAAAGTATAGTTGCACTTTGTCGATGGGCAAAAGCTAATTTCTGACAAGTGAATATCCCAGCATAATTGTCATAATCCGTAGTAAAGATTATGTGAGATGCTGTACCTGCTACACCTACAAAAAGAAAAAAGAAATTATTTCAATATTTGCCTCTCAATCTTTTTAATTAATCAGATTTATTTATATAATCTAAAATAAAATCTTCCTTTTCTAAATAGCATAATTTCATTTACTTACTGAGAGGGAAGCGAACTTGCATTCGAGCTGGTGTACTAAGTTCTGGTACACTCAATTCACCGGTATAGTGATATTCATGTTTCAGTGGCGTAAGACCTGTACAGAGAGAGATCACACAATTACGGATAATTCATCCCACTTGAAAAACATTTATCCTATTGACATGCTTTTATCAGACTAGCTAGGGTCCATGTATTATTCTTATTTCTTAATCTATAGAGACTTTTCCAATAATGTTAAACATAACTGTTCATATTATATACATATATATATATATGTATGTATGTATGTATGTATGTATGTATAGTTACAGTGAATATAATAATCTAAATTGATCTGTTATAAAATCAATAATGTTGAATATAATTATTGATATGTATATATGTATATTCTTATAGTAAATATTATTTAAACTCACCTAATACAGGATGATCAGAATCTTGAGTTATCAAGTATTCTCCTGGTTCCTCACCACGAGTATAATTGTAAGTAATACATCTACTTGCTGTAGATGTTTTCTGAATGACATACCAGATTCCTAGAAACTACAATTTCATATGATTAATGTTTCCGATGTGTCACAGTGATATCTTTTAATCATCAGTATCATTACCTTATTCATTTGAAATCCATGCATTGGCTCTACTATGGGACAACTACCCATGTGATAAGTATGAGCTTTAGCAAGTGTCAAACACCCTGCTAGGGCAATGTACAAAACGATCGAACGCATCTTCTGAAAATAAAATGAAGTAAACAAATTAGAAAAAAATTAAAATAATAATATCACCCCTCAAAATGAAAAAGAAAAAAATGATAATAATAAAGTTTCTATTTTTTGTAGAAAGTGTTGTTACATTCTTATCAAGTTTCTATTAAAACTGAACATGCGGGTCGAGTAATGGAAAATAGAAGATAATAAACAGAGAATAATAAATAGAGGATTGTTTATCCAAACAAAATTCAATATTGATCGAAATTAGGCAACAACACATAACAAAGCAATTCTACCGATGATTCGATGATATCCGAGCATGCATGAAACTTGATGATTCACTCGACCTTGGACACGCATCAAGGAGCAAAGACCTCTGATTTACGCTTCTAACTATAAATCTTTTTTGATAAACGTGAATTTTTTAAAACAGTGAAAAAATAATACGCGATTATGATCGACCTCTCCTCGACCTATTCGATCTTTCCTCTTTTAATAGAAAAATTAACTATAAAAATATCGTGAAAAATAATCGTAATACTTTATGTTTCTTTGTTCTTCGATTGTCTTAATTAAAAAAAATAATAATTTGTTAATAACGATTGTATAATACGATTGTTAAAAAAACTTCATTGTTTTTACATTATTACATTATCTTAACTTAATTGATAAATGTAGATATAAAAATTATAATCAATAAAATAATTAGTTTAATAATATGATATTTTATTAATTATTATTTAAACTATAAATATCAGTTGAAAAATATAAAAGAAATAATATACGAGACTCACCGTCTAAACGTCTATCCTTAGTTCTGAACGCAAACTGTAAACAGTAATTCGTGGCTTGACTTTATGTACTGTAGATCTCCCCACTCTCTGATATTCAATTATACGTCATGCATACGTTAAATTAGTAGCATGGAGGAGAGCAAATGATGTGGTTCCTTTCCTATCCCTAGATAAATGAAACCCTGTGAATAATAAAGACAAATTAATAAGGAAAAAAAAAGGAAAAAAAAAACAAGATTACACGAAATTTTATAAAAGACTATTAGAACAAAATAGTTTTACATTATTCTTATTATTACTATTGTTATTGTTATTATTACTATTATTTTTATTATTTAATTTCTCTTAATAATTTACCATGTTTTTGTTTATAAATATCCACAATTAATTAATTAATTTCTTCGATTAAATTTGACACTGGACTTCTTCATTCATAATCTGCAAACTCTTACAATTTGTTAAATTAAATATTATTTTTTAATCCAACGTCAATAAACGGAATAAAAATGTTTAATTTTATATAAAAATGTACTTAAAACTTTTACTATTTATAACAGGGATCCAAAGATCGTTGTTACATTGTTGTACACGATGACGCATCTTAGTCGACATATAAGTGAGATTAGTATAGAAAGATAGTTCTAAGAACCGATAATACTCCATATGGCTTCCATTCCTTCCTTTAAGTAATATAATACGATTTTGTTGAAAGGTTAAAACGTTGTTAATTCTTTGATAACTGAGTCATAATTAACAGTACCTTTAACCAGAAATGCATAATTCATTCATACTTGAATTGATTATTTTGTATGAATGAAAAGCTTTGTGTAAAAAAAATTGTCCTGTATTTGCAAAATAATTTACAAATATTACGTTATTCTAAAGAATATACATATGTAATATTTATCGAGATTTTTTCTTTTCTTTTTTCTTTCTATTCTCAAAAATGGTTATTATTTTATTTACTTAATAAATCGTTAAATTTATCCGCTCGTGTTCACCTCTTCTTTCACACCTTAGATATCAGAATATAGTAAAAAAAAAAAAAACAAAACTTAATTAATATAAATTATAGATGAGAGTATTTCATGAATAATATTGTACTAAAAATGTTAAGTATAGTTTTAAAGAAGTTCTTGCTTGTCAATATAGATACAAAATATTATAGTAGTATCATGTAATCATTACATTGAAATTGCCTTGATTTATACTTGTGATATATAGTACACACATTGGAAGATGTAAGTGTACTGAAATACTAGATAATAAATTTCGACAAATTACTTAATATATAATATAATGAACTTTAGTATGTAATGAGCATATAGTCATATCCATCAACTAAAGGAATGTTCGCACTCAAATAACTTAACTCACATCCCTCCACTATGCTAAGATATATTTTTTCATATTGTCGCACGATTAAAATGTCATAAAGAAACACAACGAACGTATCTTTCTTTGTTTGTTTTTTTTTTTCTTCTTTTTTTCCTTTCTCATTATGCAGATGGTAACTTTCTAATGTCCAAGTCTTGGAAATAAGGATGTTTTAAAGCTGCCCTTGCTGTTATTCTATGAACTGGATCATAAATAAGCATTGCCTGCAATAGATCAAGTCCATCCGCGTCAAGATTCTTTACTTGGGCTTCTAGATTGTTAGTTACCCAGTTTGGAAATGTTGTTTTATAATCATTTAATTGTGTGACACCAGGCCATATTTCTTCTGTAGGTGTTCTTAAAATACTGTTTAAATATCATTAGAAAATATAAGTTAATAGTTTATCTCAAATCTGATTCAGAAATAGGGATATTTATCTCACCGAAATATTCGAAACAATTGATCGATTTCACTGTCTCCTTGAAACAATGGCTTCTTCATTGCCATTTCAGCAAAAATACAGCCAACACTCCACATATCGATAGCGCAAGAGTATCTGCTAGCTCCAAGAAGAATTTCAGGTGCTCTGTACCACAAAGTAACAACCTCGTGTGTGTAAACTCTGACTGGAATTCCAAATGCTCTTCCTAATCCAAAATCTGCTACTTTAATGACTCCCTTTGTGCCAATTAATAAATTTTGTGGCTTCAAGTCACGATGTAATACTCTACGTTTGTGACAGAACAGAATTGCTCGTGTTATCTAAAAGAGAGAAGAAATAAACTATACATATATTTGTCTGATCATCATTGTCATTTTACAGCTTGTATACAAACCTGATATAAATAGGACTTGACTGTTTTAGGTTCAATCATTATACCATTTCCCAAACTGTCCATGTATTTTTTTAAATCCATAGTAAGGTATTCAAATATAAGATACAATCTAGATTCTTCCATGAGCACGTCGACCAAGCTAACGATATTTGGGTGTTTCAACTCCTTGAGGATAGAAATCTCTCTGATTGCAGTCGATGGTACACCTTCGTCATCGCTTTCTAAGCGAATCTTTTTCATGGCTACAATTTCACCAGTCTTTTTGTGTTTTCCTTTATACACAACACCATATGTACCTATAGTATCATAAACGAAAACTCCGTTAAATATTTTTTTTTTTTAGATAAATAATAATAGTTGATGAAAAAATAATAAAGTATCGAAAGTTGTTTGTAAATTACTATACGTGTATAATGTACATTAGTAATATAGTAGATATATAGTATAATTAATACACAATGCACAAACACAAACATATTTATCACGGATGTTTGGAATAACCTTTAACACAAACTAAATTTATACTTTACACGAGATAAAATATAAAAGTTGGAAATAAGAAAAAAAGATCAATTACAAAATGTATGATTATAACTAAGTCTTATTGATAAATTAATCGTGAAGTAAACCAACAAACTTTTTATAACATCGTATAAAATGTAACAAAAATTAAATGCTTTACCTTCACCAATTTTTTCAATCTTAACAAAATTATCCATGATCTTAAAATGAATAAGAATCCAGAATGTCTTAAAGCTCTATTCCTATAATATTTATTCTTAATATAAATCACAATACGCTAAATAGAAGAGCATAAAAAAACTTATTTCACATGTCCTACAACTTTCTGTGTGTTGTCACGTAACGTTCAAATTCAAACGTCGGTACGCCATATTGTTAAATACATTTCGAAAGTAACTCGGTCTCTTCCGTATTACATCGGACATTGGATCGACCAATCAGAAGAGACGTTACATTTTTCTTATTTTTTATTACCCGCCAAATACTATGCAATTGTTTTTTTCAGTAAAACAAAAAATCCCATAATATCTATATAAGCATATTACTTTTTTATAAGTATTATAATCAAATTAAAAAAACGAGAGAATTGGTAAAAATCAGATATTTGAACAATTTTAACATAACCACAAAATTGAAAGAATAATCGAGACGTCTTGATGTCTTTCAAGGATTAACAATTTTTATGCAAACACGATATAAAACATTAAATATATATATAATATTTTAACAATTTTATATTTTTATTTAAAAAAATTGGATATTTTTATATGCTACTTCTTTTTTATATATATATATATAATACACACAAATTTTATATATATATATATATATATACATATAAATGGAAATGCAAAACATAATAGAATCTGCTTTATTACATACGCAACATACAGGTTTGATTAATTTATTTAAAAATGCAAACATAATCAATACAATCGCTGATCGCTGCCAATTATCAATATTTGGGATTAATTAATAAAAAAAAGCAAAAAAAAAAAAAATGTAAAAAAAAGAAAAGGAAAGGATCAAAAAATCTACATATTTGTTTCAACGATTTCTTCGAACAAGCTATTCTTTTTACATCTGTATTTCCTGTACATATTTAATAAAGAAATTAAAAGAAAAGAATTATAATAATAATATTAATAATAAATTTTTTTATATATTTCTACTTAGTAATCTTGTAATGCGCTTAGACTTTTATCTCTTTACGAATGCACTGATACAACTTATATTTATCTTTGAGACTACAATATAAGTTTTTACGAAAATTTTATGACACAAGTTCGAACAGAACTCTATATATTTTTTTTTTTTTTAATCTCGTCTTGATAACTTACAAATATCTCTATATTATAATACAGTTATCTAGTGTTTCATCTTTTTTCAGAGAATTTCAATTTCTTTCATTAAGTAAATATTAATAATAATAATTTTTATAATAATATTAATAATAATTTATCGTGGAAATTGATAACCACCGGTGGTATATCCTAATCCTACGCCACGTTGAGTGTGCGTAGTAGCACGAGCTACTTCATATTGTTGTTCCATATTATTAAACATTTCTTCCTGTTTTTTCAAAATATCAGGCTTTACACCTGCAGTTGGTGTGTTTGGTAAATCTCCTTTTATACCCATTAGTCTCTTAAATTTCGCAGTTACTTTTCCATCTTGATCATGAGTAAATGTTGTACCCATCCATGTGTTCACTGTAGTAGCTGTATTGGAAGTACCTTTACCTTCTTCTTGTTTCGACTGCGCGTTAATAAAAGAAATAAAGTATAGATATATTTGATTGCATGATGACAAATAAATATAAATACATAATTATAATTCTGTATTTATATATAATATATAATCCTGTATATATATATATATATATATATATATATACAGTTTATTATATATATAAAAAAAAAGTTTATTATATATATATAAAACTAATAGTCTTAATAACATTAGAATAAATGATGAAAATGATAAAATTTTTTCACCTTATTAGCCCATAGTAATTTTCTCTTTTGAATTTGTTCTGCATATTTCCCTTGAGTAGCCGTGGTCAATGGATTATAATAATTTTGCTCACTCTGAATTCCTAAAGCCACAGTATCCCCTTCAGGTGCTTTCAATTCGATTCCTAATTTCTCTAATTGTGCCAACTTATTTCTTCCCTTTTCCTCTCTATAGCTCATTGTTCTGAAGGGTGGTGGAGCACGATCCCTTGACCTGGACCTTGATCTCGTACGATCTTTTTCTTTATGATAACTTGATCTTTCTTCCCGATGTCGATCCCTAGATCTTTCATCCCTAGAATGACGACGTTCTCTTTCTCTTTCTCTGTCTCTGCGTCTATCTCTGTCATTTCTGTCACGAGTTCGATCCCTTCGACTATCATCACGATAATGATGATCTTTCTCATTCTTTTCTTTCTCATCGCTTTTCTCTTTACGTTTATCCTCGTCGCGTGATTTTTTCTCATCGTCCTTACTTCGTTTTTCCTTAGTATCCTTATTATGAGTACTACTATCACCACGCTGTCTTCTATCATCGTACGATGATCGACGATTTTTTTCACTGGTATGCTTGTTACGGTCAGATCTGTCACTCCTTTTATGCTCATCCTTTGTATTTACCGTATTGCTTTCATTATCGGATCTCCTGTAAAACGATTACGTTCTGCAGGGGTATACCACACAGATTCGTATTATTATTCTGTATGAAGTGGGTTTATTAAGATTTTACTAAACTAAGCACACACATATATGCTCAGTGATCAAAGATTTTTTTTCTTTCTTTCTTTCTTTCTTTCTTTCTTTTTTTTTTTCTTTTTATTTTAATCAACATTATGATACAATGAAACGCGTTAAAAAGTAAAGTTGGCAATAATCATATACAAACCAGCTCACCTCTGGTCTGAAGAAGATGGTGAAATTCTAGACGAGTCTGTTTTTGAACAAGGTGCTGAGGGCATTGCCGCAGGACTATGAGCACGTTCACTGCCAGACTCTCCAGAAGAGTTATTGTTGTTGCTTTCCTAAAGAAATAAAAATTGATTGTTTTAATATATTAGATTTCTATATATAAAGTTATTACATTAAAGAAGAGATTTTTAAATGGAGAATTATAAATAATTTTATGCAGTTATTAAACTAAAATTACATTATCCTCATTGTAGATGTATCGCATAATTATTTGTATATCACTTAAATTTCTACAAAGAAGAAACATTATGTTTCTATTTCATACAGAATTTAATAATAGGAAACAGTGCTTAATATTATTAATTATAACGAGGAAGAATGTACCTGAGATCAATAATTGCAAGTGGGCTTCTTTATAACACATATGGATTTTATATTGCAATACTTCTCTTACTTATTGTCACGACGTTTTTATATAATAATTAATAGCTATGAACAAATAAATCACACGATTTTGTGTATTCTTCTATGATAAAGAAAAAAGAACTTTCTTTCTTATATCCTTGGTTGTACTTGATACAAAGTTTTCGTGATGCAGAAGATTTACGCATCAGTTACTTTGATTACATAATCCAATTTTTCTGTTAATTGCCAGTAGGTATATAAAACCAACATGAAACAACCACATTACAAAAGAGAGATGTAAAGATATTAAATATCCTCTATATATATATATACATACGTATGCAAATTATGATATATATATATATATATGTCTCAGCAGTTATTTATTGCCGAAATACTTTACACGTGTGGTGTTCTTTGATGGTTGGTGTTTTGTTAGTGTTACCTTCTGCCAGCTTCCTCTACTCACCTCTGTCTTCTGAATAGGACTTGGGGGTAGTCTTGAAAGACCCTCACACAGCATAGACCTTGCCGAGGTGCGTAGATATTGTATCATGTATTACCAACAGAGCTACGTGTTAATATTTTCTCACGAAATGGTACTATTCCCATTTACTTATCATTTAAACTTTTAAATATCAATTATAGTCTGATCATTCCTCTCAACGAAAAGGTTTTAAGATCACGTCTTACAAATTGTAACTTTTGATAACATTGAAACGTATAAATCCGTAATAAAGTAAAAAAAAAGTTATGATGTTAGGTCTTATGACGTTCTTATGAAATGGTAACTGAATCTGATCATACTTAACAGAACATGGAGAAATAAAAAGATATAATAACAATGAGAGAACCCAAAACTATTAAACATATTAATCAATCTATTATAAATTGATTTCTGTTCATAGACCATGTTGTTCAACGTGACCTCATAACACCAAATACCAGACTGTTCGCGTATCAGTCCTAAAACCCTGTCACGCACATACTGTCCCTACATAGCCATCATTGTATCTTCCCAGTCCAAATGTTTCGAACTTAAAATTAAACAGATGTGTTTGGAGACATCTTTTTTAATCATACCTCACTCATGTCCATTTGTACTTGGTCATAGTTGGCATCACTAGCCCTTCTGTTCTTTATGTCTCGTTGTCCATCGTATGGCATCTTGAAAATCAAACAAGATACATTAAATTTTATATTGAAACATTTTTGTATATTTTTCTAACACATGCATAAATATAAATCACCATCAAAATATTATATAAAATAACTTTTCTAGTAAATTAAGAAATCTTTATAAAAAAATGTTATTCGTTACAAATCGTTCACATATTCCTACATTTCTATATTTATAATATAATTTACGATTCGCCATTAATGGTCGGAGTTAGTGCGCATTGGAGTCAGTGCGTTACTTTGGAAGCCATGATTCCAAGCGTATACATTGTAATCATTACCGACATTATTGTCATACGAATATAATAATTTTCTCCAGAAAAACGTCGTTATATAATGTAAAAAGAATATTTTAGTATTATCTTACCTTCGGTTCTTCCGAATTATTACTATTTTCACCGTCACTCGCGTAATTCGCTAATGAATCCATAATGTCGTGAAAACGAATTGCAGACCAGTGCGGACTGTCTCTTCCGATTCTAACAACTTGGCGGCGCTGCGATATTTTTCTCTCTTTGTCTCCCTCCCTTCCTCTCTACCTCTCTCTCTCACTCTCTCTCTCTCTCTCTTTCTCTCTCTTCCTCTCTCTCTCTCTCATATAAAATTATACTACGTCATTGGACAATATTTGCATTGCTATCTATTCTTATCTAATATTACAATCGAATATTAGATCTATGAAAGATGTTCAATATTTGGCATATCATACGATCGTAATAAATTTGCTATTATTTACTTTTGATTTATATCATGAAAACAAAGAATATATATATATACATATAAAACACGAGCTTAGATATTCAACAAATAGTTTTAAATATTTCGATATCAGTGCCATCTCGTAATTGCTTTGAGAACAACGTTGGACTTAGTCCATAAGAGAAGTTGTCTGACTCATGATTCGATGTGTAGGTTATGGGTCACTATTGAAACGTAGTGTTATGCGCCGATAGAAAGTTTATACGTCGTGATTCATGCCGGATTGTTTACAGGAATGAAAAGAAAAACTAATTCGTTTTAAAAGTCGTCTGAAATTTCATCAATTATGGGATGTTGCTACAGTTTTTGTAAAGAAGACACTGGACCCCAGGTAAGAAATATTGGGACGAATATCAAGATTGTTATTAATTGTTTTTTTGTAATATTATCTTTTATCGTTTTTTCTTTGATATGTATATACATGTGTGTATATATATATATACATATATATATATATACACATACATACGCATATATATTGACGTGGGAGGACACACGAATTATCGCAGTTGTCATTGTTCTCTTTCTTCTAAAAAAAATGTTTTCTTTTTTTTTATAATTTATTCGTGGGTATTACAAATGTTTGTAATTTTATTAGGTTGTAACATAAATAAGATTGATTGAAGGTATAAACACTTCAACTAATTTAAAAAATTTATTTATGACTCATTGAAAATGCACATATCTGTGATTATCAAGAAACCACTTATGATCAATTTAAACTTAGTACTGCTAACGTTCACGATATAAACTTATTGAAGTCTAATATTTAATTCTTAAAATGGAAGATTTTATTTGGCATATAATGGTGTGGGAATTCAAACAATACAATTCTGCTGCAAATACAGCTAAAAAGATTTGTAGTTTATATGGTAAAGATGTAATAACAGAAACAGCAGTGCAAAGATGGTTCGTAAAATTTCATTCTGAAAGCAAGAGTTTGAAGGATAAATTATGGTCTGGACGTTACTCTGATTTTGATAAAAGAGCTTTACAAATATTAATGTGTAAAAATCCATGCTTAACAACGCAAGAGTTAGAAAATAGATTAGAATTTTTATATTTGACTGTCAACAAAAAAATAGACAAATTTACAAAGGTTAGAAAGTTAGAAATTTGAGTGCCTCGTGCATTATTATTCAACTCATTTATGTTACAACCTATTATTATCACTTTTTTTGTAATAACGTTTTCTTTATATATATGGTACATAAATATCTTTGAATTAAAAAAAATTTTATTTGTAGAGTGGAGAAGTAAACGAGAGGACACATCTTTTAGTCGATCCTGTTAGTAATAATACAAACATACCAAGAGTACACAGGTAAGATATTTACTATATTTCTGTATTATTTAATTTTTTTTATTATATCAAATAAGGCTTTGTTATTTTATCATTTTCTAGTGATGATTATGTTAATCAATATGCAAATTCTGAACCTAAGAAGACAGATGAACAAAGTGCATTGAACAGAATTCTGCACGAAACGGCAGCGTGAGTGTTGATTGCATCGTTGTCAAATTGTGCAGTTTCTATTTTTTTTTCGCATATATATATATTCTTTTTTCTTAGTTTATATGTTTTTAAATATTATGTACAGTTTCCTATAAAAAAAAATAAACTTTTTATTTACAGAAATGTAATAGATATCGGCGCATTGGATTCACATAATTTAGAGCAACATGAATATATGGATAGGTCACGAGCTTATGCAAAACGTATAGAAGCAGGAGGTTTCAAGGTCCCAGATAATACTGTATGTCTCCTTAAAGATATTCCTGCACCAGAACGAATACTCGCATCTAACCCACTTGCTGCTGGAGATCATGAACTTGTAAGATATATCTTTATAAGAAAAAAAATTTCATAATAAAATAACTTTTATAGGTATCAATATATGACATAAATCATTTTTATTAATTCTTTTTTTACAGATCACTGGTATGCTTAAGAATGCAGTAGTTGCATTAAATGATATTAAAGTAGAACATAAGGAAGATTTGGTAGTACCTTTCTTATCGTGATCCTATAGTAATTCCATCGACAGGATACAACATCACCCTGTCTAAATGGAATTATTATGTCCGGAAACACAGAATATGTATCTTATCAAAACGAGCTCACGATAACTTGATTTGAGTCTGAAATAACGTTAGAGCTTATTCAAAAATGAATATGAAATAAATATTAAGCTCAATGGTGTATTATATTAAGTTCGAATGATAGGTCTGCTCTCATATTTAAAAAATATACCTAAAATTAAGCTTGAGAAATTTTTCAACATGTAACATATTAGTTATTGAATGAAAAAAAAAAAAAAAAGAGAAAAAAAAATTGTTTTTTCCTTTAAATTTGTTTGTAAGATTAATTATCGATTTGATAATATTTTTTGTATAGCTTATTTATAATCTCGCGTGTGTTAAAATGATTTGTTGTTATAGGACTTTTATTGTTTTTCGATCTCGTTTGTTCCTTGCTAAATTTTTTCAACACTTTTCATTCTGTGATTCTACAAAAGACTAAGAGAAATCTTTTATGAAAGATTTCTTACGGTTAACAGTTGAAAATGTTGTTAATAAATGTGCGTTTTTAACGAGATCGAAAAGGCAGGGATTTATATTAAGAGAAAAGACAAGGTATGCACTATTTTATCGTGGCTTCAAACCCCAATCTTAAAAACGAAATGATAAAAATTCAACTACATAAAAACATCATTAAAATATGTTTTAACACATTAATTACTTATGAAATACATTATCAGACCATTACGAAAAAATGTTATTATTATATATATATATATATATCTACATAAATACATGTATATATATATATAATATATATTTTGATCTTATACACGAAAAAGTGTACGAAAGCGATCGAACGCACTTTTAAAAGAGAAACAGGATCCTATAGATAATAATGAAATAAATGTTAAAAATCTGTTTTATTGAAATAGTTGTACAAACGTTTTGTAAACACGATTGTGAATATCAGTCACGAAGCTAAGAATAAATCTTATATATATATTCGCCTAATATATCTTTTGTCTGTTAAAACGTGTACTTATATTTTGTATCAATAGAAACTTGTAGTAATATCGTATTAAGATAATCATCACTTATCAACATTATGACACCCTTGCCTTATAATAAACAAATAATGCTTATATAAGTAATCTTTCTCAATGTTTGCTTGTAAAATAAAATAAATTAATAATGATTAAAATTCTACACTGCCACAGTTTAGACGAATTAGAATCACAATTTTTCTGTAGTTAAATAAAATGAACACAAAATAAAGTTAATAATAATATCTAAAATATAAAAAAGAATTTGTAATTATTATTGTATATACGTGTGTATACAATATATGTGCTTGTGTGTGTGTGTATACATACATACATACACACACACAACATATATATGTACTTGCAATGAAAAATGCTACAGGTGGGAGACACGGTCAGTAGATAATATACAGTTAGATACACAGGAAACTTTGAAGTAAACATCGTATTGTATCTGACGAAAGCAACAAGTAGAGAAAGAGAAAGGATGAGGGAAAAAGGGATAGGAGGAGGGGCTTACCGTAATAACGGTATTTATTTTAACCGCGCTTTTATGGCGTGATCGAATCGAACTTTTATACTTGACTGTCGAGAAAAGATTTAAGGAAATAATTCAAAGAAATTATTTTTATACATAACGATGAAAAAACTAATATTACACTCGTAAAATTTCCTTTATAACTGTACAAGAATATGACGAATAATTTACGAAGAAAACGATAACAAGATTAAGACCTAGATTCTACATTCTGAGAAAAAGGATAGAAACAAAAATAAACGAGAGAAAAAAAAGAAAACGAGAAACTTAGAAAGCTTTTCGATTAGAAAATTCTTTTTATAAAATGTGTATAACAATGGATAGAAAGAAATAAAGTAAAAGATCTGTTGGATAGATAATTCTGAGAGTGCGTAGCTAGTACTACGTAACTCGTTATGTATAATATATATATATATATATGTATACACATAGCACACACGCAATATATATATATATATATATAGTATACGTATATATAATGTAAGACGTGAAAGTGTATACATAGACGTACAGTATGAAGAGATAGATAAAGAGTAAAATTAATCGATAGGATATAGAAAAGGAAAGTTATAGATATTTCATTAGTTTTTTTGAAAAACTTACTCTAATAAAGAAACCTTATGGAAAATTATAGGGAAATATGTGGCGATCAATTCGAAAAGAATCGCGGGAATAGCAACGGTTAAGAAGGCGCGAAGATTCGAGGAGAGCGCGGGAAAAGTATGGTGGGGATAAGCCATGGCAATTGATTGGTCGTACGCATGGCGGCGCGGAGGGGCATCGACCGGTCTGGCATCGGGCTGCTGTCGTACTGGCAGGTCCCCTCGTTCAGTGCCACCAATACACAAGAGCCGAGGACTCTCTATCGCCGACCATTGGTCCTCAATTTGCCGACCAATCATTGGGAAAGTGCCCACGAAAATATCCAATGTAAGTCCACAAATTATCAAACATCAACGGGGTAGACATACGCTCACACGCGGACCTTTGCTTACTCGTGATTTTTTCTCGTATTACCTCGAAAACGTTTTATCGTTTACTGCCGACGCTGAAAAACCCGTTCCGCACGGCCATGTTTGTCGTGGCAAACGTTTCACCGACTAAATCCATCGTCTACCATGCCGTCTTTGGGATACGTTTTCTTCGACGTCTTGTTCGACCACCTACGAAAATTTACGCTACGATATTATCACGACTCAAGTTTTGTGCTTTCCGATATAGTTTTATTAAGGGGTCTCCTCTTCCCTTCGATTATTTGCGATAGCATCGGTGAAAACGCCAAACCCGTGCAAGGTCTTTCGAGCAGCATACACGGACAACGTAGCCCTCGATTACCGCCTGCCCTCGAGTATATCTCTTTTCTCTCTCTCTCTCTCTCTCTCTCTCTTTCTCTCTTTCTATCTTTCTATCTCGCTCACTCACTCGCTCACTCTCTCTTTTTCGCTCTCTCTCCCTCTCCCTCTTTGTATATACGTATATATCTCACTCATTCACTCGCTTACTCTTGCATTCTATTGCGCTCCATCATTTATGCCTCCTCTCTCTCTCTCTCTCTCTCTCTCTCTCTCTCTCTCTTTCTCTCTCGGTCGCTTGCTCTCTCCCCTCTCCTCTTTCTCTCTCTCTTTTTCTCTCCCTCTCCCTCTACCTCTCTCCCTCTCCCTCTCTCTACCATGCACCTCGCGCGTATCTCTCGATCCCGCACGTGGGTTCGATCCGGACTTCTTCAACATGTACGCCACGTTGGCGTTTCAAAACATCGCAAAAAATAATAATGATGATTATGATAATGATTATTATTATAGTTATTATTGATTACATTGATTAATGATATACCTCGACTATGATTTTTCCAAATGAGAAATGGGAAGGAGAGGGCGAATCAAACGCACTCTTTTTTTTGAGTACGTTCTTATTTTATTACTTTTTATAGTCCTTTTAGATTTAATACGTTCAGTCAAATTCTTTTTCTTGGACCGATGATCAAAGACTTTCAAAGACGTTTAAGTGCCTTTACATCCTCTTTTTTTCTTCTTGAATTAAGTTTTTAAATTTATTAAATTTTTTTTCTCAGCAAAAACTTGAAATGGAGCAATTAGGAGAAGGACAAGCCGTCGTTGTTGGAAGTACTGGTGGAACGGTACAAGTTGTTCAAATGGGACAAGGAGGACAAGCTATGATGTTACCTCAAGCTATACAAGTAGCAGCTCCTAACGGACAGATTCAAGTTGTTCCAGTTTCCAGTCTTACTAATACGGGCCAACAGATTGTTATACAACAACCACAAACGCCTCAAATTATTCAAACTCCCGATGGACAGACTTATATTTATCAACCTGTTCAAATAGAAGGCCAAGTTCAACAGACTCAACCTACCGGTAAATACAATAAACATTTGACTAATATTTTCTATTCAAATGGTGATTCAAAAACTGAAAATTCTATTTTTCAGTTATAAATATCAATGGAAATCTCATGCAAATAGCTGGCACTACTTCACAAACTACAACCACAGCTGCAACAACAGCGCCCGTACAACCGTTAGCTAGTCCAACAGCGACGGCTTCGCAAGCAGGGAATGTAGTTATGGTAATTGTCATTTATTTTTTTGAATAGTTTTATAAAAATTCTACAATTTTTATTACAACATTGAATCGTATGTTTTTTTTCTTTGCTATCAGATGGTGCCAGGAAATAGTGGACAAACGCAGTTTCAAAGAGTAGCATTACCAAATGCGGAATTCCTAGAAGAGGAACCTCTATACGTGAATGCCAAGCAATATAGACGCATATTAAAAAGGCGTCAGGCACGAGCCAAATTAGAAGCAGAAGGAAAAATTCCAAAGGAAAGACCGGTATATATTTTATCTTGTTCTATCTCTTTATATCTGTAAACCAAGGTTTCGAGTCTTAAGTTAGAAATATATCTTACAGAAATATCTTCACGAATCTCGTCATCAACACGCAATGAAAAGAATTCGTGGCGAAGGTGGTCGTTTCCATTCGGGTCAAGTAAAGAAACGGAAGTAAGTGCCTGTGTATTGTAAAATTTGAACGTACGTCTCTCTTCAATGAAGTAAATAGTGTCCGACTATGCGTTCTGATAAAACGAATGCAAAATTTCATAATTATCTAATTGAATCAACACCGAATTCTGTTGGTTACTGGAACAATAGAAAGTGTAAAATATCATAAAAACTTGGTCATCTAGAACTATGCGTATAAACTATAAGAACGTGCATTCTTCTTGTATACATTCATTTTGGTACCAAATGTGAAATTAACGAACTAAATAATGTTACTTCGAGATATGTGTGTTTAATGTTCGAAGAGATATTATAGAGTTTATTACTTATACTTTTTCTATGATATTTAATCGTAAAAATGGAAAAACGAAAGTCTGATTAATAATTCAGTGATATTTGAAAAGATTGGCACCAATCTCTCTGACGGTCTACCTACTGTAGATATTTATTTAAAAGGAGATTGAAAGAGAGAGAGATGCGTTAAGGAGAACTAAAGAGAATAAAACGTGTGAGTCAGTGATGAAATTGAACTCATATTCGTGACTAAATAACACATCTTTGAACATACATATATACCCACTCTTGTAAATAAATATCTTTCTCTCTCTTTTAACACAATGGAAGGTCGAATAAGAACTTCACTTTCGTTAGAATTTGTATATACTAAGAAACAAACAAACAAACACAAAAGAACACAAAGTCAAGAAATAATAAAATGCGGTGTTTATGTCTGTAATATTTTTCTAGTGCTTATTTATCTTGCAAATCGAATGTGAGCTTGGTAAATCATAGTAAAATATTGGACTTTGTTAGAAGTGATACAACGATGACGATGTACGATACATACATATATATATGTATATATATATCGATCAATACAATTTTTTATTGATCATGTTACATGTGTTCGTGAAGCACAATTAGAGAAATTCATTTTTATCGTATATCGTATCGAAATCATCGATTGAGAGACTGAATTAATAATTTATTATTATGCCTCATATACTGGGTACCATTACTGCGTTTAATTTTTAAAATATAACTATTTGATATGTGTACTTCCGTTATGAATTTCAAACAACACTTTTATGTATATACTTTCGAATGCAAGTACAATTAAATTTAGATTATTTCAAAAATTTTATGGATCTTGGTTATATGCTATTATATATTGAGTTTAAAGATGAAATGAAAAAGAAAAGAGGAAAGAAAAAGAATGGATTATTTGTGCACGGTGGCTTATTTACACACACACACATATATATATATATATGTATATATTAGGTTGTCTCAAAAGTTTCTTTTGTATTTAATTGGCAGATACAGCAGCTGTATATGTAGAGTGAAAGAATTTGAAACAACCTAATATATACACACACATATATATATATATACTTACATACATAATGATGTATATACATATATATATGTATATATATATATATATATATATATATATATATATAACATCGCAAATAATTAAATATTTTTGCCCAGAAAAAAAGGTTTAACGTATGATACATATTATTAATTTAAGAGATAGTCAAATTGTATCAAATTTATCGTATTAATTGTTTTTGAAGCTTCTTTTCCAAAATCAATCGACGTGTGGATTTTATATGTTGAAATAAAAAATAATGACTTTGTTTTAAAAATCACTTTTATTACAGATAATTAATTTTCGTAATGTATAATTAATTAATATGTTTACAACATCCTGTTCTTTATTATTTTTATTTTTCTGTTTTTTACACGATCCAAGTCGTTGATTTGGATAGTAACTTCAAAATCAAATGTCACAAATACTTTTTGGACGATATAAATAAATTTAGAGTAAAGAATAGAATATAGAAACGATGTTTATGCGTTTATTTACTTTGTAATGCTAGTAAGAAATTATGAAAAGATTAATCATTTTAAAATTGTTTGTTTCTGATTGACATTATATAAAAAAAAAAAAGTTTGAAACGAGACATGAATCGTTTCTATAAGAAATTTTTTCTCATCAGTTCACACATACACATTCACACGCACACATGTATATATCTGTAAATTGTAATGTTTATCATGTAAAGTTAGCTAGCAACAAAGCGTAATTGAATTTACTATATTTTATTTTTTATCGAAAAATTGTTCAATTTCATGTTGTAATTAGGATATCTAATATATCGATCGATCGATCGACCGACCGATCGATCGATCGATCGATCGATCGTTGATCCATAATGTTAAATTTACTTGTACATTTGAACGAAAAACTAATTTTTCGTCTGAAAAATTAATAATCAAAATACATTCGAAGGTAATGCTATATTTTTGGAGGCTAATATAATAGAACACTCGGATTTCTTATCAGGATCATCTTTTGCAGAAAATATGGCGACCGGCTCGATCGGTAATGGTAGGCCATAAGGTTTTTCTTTCATAACAAAATCTCCTGTTTTACCAATCGCATCTTCGTATTCAGATTTTCCAGTTCTGAAGATAAAAACGGAACACAAAGAAAAAAAAATGTTGTATATTTCTAAGAATAATACAATTTTTTTTCTTTCCAGGAAATAATATGAGACAATAAAATATTTTCTCTATAAACGAAAATATATACCTGATACGAAGAATTTCACGTTCTTTTGGATTAGGATCGAGATTATCCTCGGGTTTTCCTCTGACCTTCACGCGTAATAATTCTCTTCCAATCATTTTCCAAGGGTCTCGGAAAGATTGTTTTTGAATGGTTTCAGGTATAAACCAGTCATCTGGTAAAACTACTCGTTCCATATGCATTCCTAACTTTTGATCACGTAAAGATAAATAATCATCTGTCAAAATTTAAACAATAATGAAATTCACAAAAAAAGATTCATAAAAAAAAAAATTCACGTAAAAACAATCCCATTATTTTTTTGTTTATTATACTAGCCAAGATGTTTATAATAATCCGTTTGATAAGTAGTTCGCTTCAGCTTTTTATTTTCTAGTTCGAAGAGTTCTTCGTTTAAGGAAGATTCAAGAATAAATTTTTTCAAATGTGGATATTTTTCATGTACCTACACAATTAATTAATTCAATAATTTCTTAATATTTATTCTCTACGTATACGATTAAAAGAATCCGGTCCTTTCGTTTTACTTTATTTATATAATTTCGAGGATTTTCCGTTCGTTCCTCCAAAGGTAGAGTATCGTTTAGGAGAGTTGTATTCAAATGACGTTTATACGGTCCATTTAATATATTCAAGGATGTTGGATAAAACGGTTTCGGTTCATACTTGGCTAATTTCTTCGCATCTCTCGGAGGATAATCTATTTTATATCGTGTGAGAAAGTCTCTTGATTCATCGGTCGACTCGAAAATCATTTCTTATTATTTATTTGAGGTTATGTTCAAAAAGAATATAAACTCTGTAGGTTTTAAAATAATCGAACAAGAATTTTCTTTTACAAAGAAATACACTCTTCGTTATCCTTCCTTTCTAAAAGTCAAATAAGTTAACTTAAAAATATATTTGACGAAGTATTATACTCGACCGATGGAAAAATTAAAGTCTTCGAGATATATAAAAATCAACGATCGATAAATAAAGTACATTACCTACCGTGTCGGTAAGGTATGTATGCACGTCGTAAGTCGATAACAAACTGTTTTACCATCCAGATGATAATGTATTCCTAAATACATCTAATCGGAAGGAATTTATAAACATAGGTTATTACCGACTGTGTCTGTAGTGTTGCCTAACAACAGGGACTTAAAAAGCATTCAATTAATTACTAGAAATCGATAAGTATATCTTATGCGATATATAATCTTAATGTGATTTATTATAAAAATGATTATTCAGAATTTTTCAACTGGATAATCATCTTATTCACGGATAACAAAATTATAGAAAATGTTAAATTGAAAAAGAAAAAAAAATCTTTGTTTTCTCGTTTTTTCTCTTTTTTAATCTTTCTGCTAATAAACGCATAATCTTTCCGTATCACGTAACATCTCGCATAAAAGCTGCGTGTGTCGTCGGTAAAATCTCTTGAAAAGACTCATTCTCGTGTTGATCCAGAAATAACGAGCTGACGTATCAAAATTGAAAACGAACGTGCACACGCAAGAAAAAAATTCGCGACTAGTAACGAACGTGTCTCTTTTTTCTCTCAAGTTCGCTCGATCTCCGTTATTTCCTTTTTTGTTCTTTTAATCTCGCTCGTGCTTCTTTTTCTTTTCTTTTCTTTTTTCTTTCCCTTAACATTTTTTTCTTACGCAAACCATCATCATTTCGATTTACAGGAGAGAAGACACCACGAGGAAGAGGAATAAATAGACATGGTGTAACGGTCGACAAGAACCATGTCTATAAACGAGAAATTCGAGGTCGTATCCTAATTGGCATTTATGGTACACTAGGGTGCCATGCCTCACATCTTATATACGTTATCACTATAATGAGCTACTGGAAACTCTAGATTCATTAGCTGTTCGCCAATGGACATTACCTTTACAATTCACTAAAAATAAAGTACTTAAAAGTTTCTATAGTATACAACTATGACGATTGTCGATTATTTGTGCATAAGTAAAATTGATCTTTGAATTATCCAAATTTCATAGGAGAAATTATTTGCATTTTTTTTTTCTTACAAAATTTTAACTTGAATAAATAATTCAATGTTTTCCTAATATACCTACGTACGTATAAATAACGTATATTAACTTTGATACTTTTTAATTCGATCATTTGTTTGTTGCTGATAAGTTAAACGAGTCTTAGAGAACTTGAAAGAGTTTATAACTACATTTTTATTTCTCTCGAAAGAACGAACGCGACCTTTTTAGAATGATAAAATCAACCATTCATGAACATCCCCTTTACAGATTTACTCGAATGAAACGTCGAGAATATTCGTAAACGTTTGGAATACTAATCGAAAAAAAGAGAGAGAACAATGTTGTATAGTTGGTCCTCTAACTATTAATTAGCTTGTCCGAAGTTCTCATATCGGAAATTTAATTAAATTGACGAGCCGATGGAACGAAGGAAAACGATGTGATTGATGTGATATCGGAGTTAAAAGGAATAAGAGGGAGGGAGAGAGAGAGAGAGAGAGAGAGGATGTTGAGAATAGTGGGTGTCGAGGAATTAAAGGATAGATATAGTAACCGTGGTTATTTTATTTTGTTTTTTATCTTTTTGTTCTGTTTCCCACTTTCGATTATGGTATCTCTTTAATCTCAAATCGAAACTCGTCATACATCTACGTACACGTACATATATATACAGAGGTCGCGGCAATTTATAGAAGCAATAATAAATCAATTGTAAAACTAACGTCATAGAGTAAGAAGAGATCCTCTTTCCCTCTCTCTCTTTTTCTCTCTCTCCTTTTCTCATACACTTTTTCTATGAGTTATTTTTAAAAACGTAACCGTTGACATTTTCGATAAGTCCTTTTTCTTTATTATCGGACTATAATAATAATATAAACATATATATATATATATATATATATATATATATAAAAGTCTATAAAATCGTGTATAACTTTTCACAAATACTTTATCTTTATTTGACATGTGTAATTATCGTATAGTATATTACACTATAACATCCTATAAAGAAAAAGAAAGATAAATATATATATATATATATATAAGTATATAATAAATGTTGAAAGTCAGACATCATCGAAGGATCGATTCGGAAGGTATAACGATCGAGTTACGATCACCGGACGCGAGGAGGAGATGATCGTTCGTAAGAAGAAATACGCGGGATATAGACGACGAACGGATAGAATGATTGATAGAACGCGTTTCGTTTCTTGTAATGACGTCAATGTGTTTGTGTGTATATATTCACGTGTGTACGTGAGAGAGAAAGAGATAGATAGATAGATAGAGAGATAGAGAGACCGCTATTTCTGCGGACACTATTTCACCCTCCATTTCAAGAACAAGCGCAAGGGAGCGTATCAAGGGCGTTCCTTCTTTCTCTCTCTCTCTC